>NW_027117634.1:0-152551 GCF_038497785.1 Limtongia smithiae
TTTTCCTGCTCTTCTGTTCTTGGACTTGTCTCCAACTCTTCCTGTCTTTGCTGCTTCTACCAACTGTTTCCTTCTCTGCCTCTTTCACTTCTCTTACTGCCCTCTGTTTCTTCACTCTTTTCCTGCTCTTCTGTTCTTGTGCTCAGTTCTAACTCTTCCTGTCTTTGCCACTTCTCCCACTTCTTTGCTTCTCTACCTCTTTCACTTCTCTTCTCTTGCTGCCTGCTGTTTCTCTTTTCCTGCTCTTGTCCTCTTGTGCTTGTCTCCAACTCTTCCTCTCTTTCCTGCTCCTCCCACTTGTTTCTTTCTCTGCCTCTTTCCTAGTCTTCTGCTCTTGTCCTTGTCTCTAACTCTTCTGGTCTACCACTTGTTTCCTTCTCTGCCTCTTTTACCTCTCTGCCTCTGTTTCTTTTCTTGCTGTCCTCTGCTTCTTGACTCCTTTCCTGCTCTTCTGCTCTTGTGCCTGTCTTTCACTCTTCTCCTGCTCTTTACCTCTTCTACTGCCTGTTTGCTCTTTTCACTGTTCTAGCTTTCCTGCTACTCTTCCACCACCTTGCTGCTCTTCACTCCTCTCCTTTCTCACCCTCTCCCTTCTCACCCTCTCCCTTCTCACCCTCTCCCTTCTCACCCTCTCCCTCTTCACTCCTCTCCTTCTTCACCTCTCTTGCTCTTTCACTTCTCCTGACTCCTACTCTTGTTCTTCTCTTTAACTCCTCTACTGCTCTCTACCACTTCTACTACTTGTTGCCTCCTCTCCCTACTTCACTGCTCTTGTTGCTGTCTCACCTTTCTCTTTGGCTTTTCTGCTGCTCTTCTACTGTTCTCCTTGTCTGTTGCTCTTCTACTGCTCCTGACTGCTTCTACCACTTGCTTCCTCTTGTCCCCTCTTCAGACTCTTGTACTGACTCTTCTTCACTTTCTGCCTCAAGTCCTCTGCTCTCACTCTTCTCTCTACTGCAACTCTGCTACTGCTTTTTCTCCCCTTACCCTGTTTTAGCCACTCAACTGCTCTTTCACTCTCTGACTACTTTAACTGCTCTGCTGATCTTTTGCTCTTGTCCTTACTTCAACTGTTGTCCTGGTCCTCTCCCTTCTTACTTTCTCTGTTCTGCTGATCTCTACACCCTACCTGCTGCTTCTGCTCTCCTTCTCATCTTTTTACTTGTCCCTTTACCTTTCTGTTACTCTTGTACTGCTGTCTGTTTTTCACCTCTCTCACTGCTCTCTGTTTTACACCTGTCTCTGCTCTTTCACTTCTGCTGGTTTTCGCTGTACTTGTCTGTCCCTCTTCTACTACTACTTACCACTTCTGCTGTTTACTTGCTCTTGTCCCTGTTTGACCTCCTTGGCTGCTCTCTTACTCTTGTGCTGACTGTTTGGTTTGTCTTGGCTTAAGTCTGCTTTCACTCTTCTCCCAGCCAGAGCTCTGCTACTGGCTTTTCACTGTTTCACTACTTTTCACCACTGAACTGTCCTCTCACTTTTCTCACTATTTCAACTTCTTTGCTAATCTTTTGCTCTTCTCCCTGTGTACCTCTCTTGCTACTCTGTTTCTGCTCTGCTGGTCTTACACTTCTCTCCCTGTTTTGCCACTCTTACTGCGCTGTGCTTCTATTCATCTTCTACTCTTGTCCTCCTCTTTCACTGTTGTGCTTGTTTTCTCTTTGTGCTTCTTTCTGACTCTTTTCTAGTCTGTCTGCTCTTGTCCCTCTCCAACTTTTCTGCTGATCTCAATCTCATCTCTTCTTTCACTTCACTTTTCTCACTATTTAAATTACTCTGCATATCTTTTGTTCTTCTGCCTCTGTCATCTGCTCTGCTACTCTTTGACTCTCAACATTTCTTGCTCCTGCAGGTCTTGCTCCTTCGACTCTTGTGCAGCTCTTACACCTTCCTTAGTGTGACAACTCTGCTGTTTTGTTGTCCCTCTTCTCCCTACTCATCTTCTCTGCTGATCTTCACTCTTGTTCTGCTTCTTCACTCTTCTGCTGATCTTCACTCTTCTTCTTTCACTTGTCCCTACCTACTGCTTGGCTCATCTGCTATTCTTGTGCCTATGTTCACTCCTTCACTAACCTTCCCTCTTCATCTTTCTCTCTTCTGCTCTTCCTTTACTTTTCTCACTATTTTCACTGCTTCACTAATCTCTTATTCACTCCTCCACTAACCTTCCCTCTTCATCTTTCTCTCTTCTGCTCTTCCTTTACTTTTCTCACTATTTTCACTGCTTCACTAATCTCTTACTCTTCTGTTCATGCTAACTATTGTCCTATCCTACCCTGTGTCTCTAAACATGTACTATTCTGTTGCCCTTGTCTTCACTCCAGTGCTTGTTCGCACCTCCAAACCTTTTCTGCCTCTCGTGCCTTGTGTTCATTTATATCACTTGCCCTACTTATTAACCCTTGTTCCCATCGCTCTTGCTTGTTATCTGCCTTCTGTCTTTCCACTCATCTCTAACACTTGTCCTCAACATCAACTCTGGTCCTTGTTTTTTGCACTTGTCCTCTGCTGTGTATCCTCTTCTTCCATATCTGTCCTCCAATTTGCTTTGCTGACTAACTGATTTAAATATCTCACCACTCTGCCCCCAGACTCTCACTACTTCTAGAGCGAACAAATGTATACTCTGCTATCCATCACCAAATATTCATTCTCTGGATGGTATTTAAATTTTTCCACAGTGAACTAAGGGCATGCACTTCCAGTATAGCCTTTATCAAGCTACCCCAGACTTGTTCCACATCCATGTGTTTCTCTTACGCCATCGTCTTATCTTTCACTTGAGGTCTATGAAAACTCTTCCGACTTTTCTTGCCTCTGAATCTATACCTCATCTCTCACATCAGGTATGTCAACTCCGGCAGCAGCTGTTCTCACCAGATGTCCCTCAACTCTCCCAATGTTTTGGACCGCTATTTTCCCTTCCTCAGCTAGTAACTCTGTCTGATCATGCTGTCGCTATTGAACCTCCAACAGAATCATCTCAGGTCTTGGCCAAAGCGATCATCCCTGAGTTGATGCCCTCATGTCAGTTAGGTTGGTGCTGAAGCGACATTGATGCTGCTGTGCCTGTAGTGTGGTTGCTTCGGCCGCCCATGGCCAGATCTGAGTCGGTGGAGGGAGCACAGAGATATCTCATCTGCGTCCCCATCATCGCTGTTATAGTCCCTGCAGCATGCTGTGATTACACAAAAACTATTAGAAATAATACAGTGACAAAACACTGCAAATATGAGAGCTAGACTTCTCGATTCGGCTTGATTAGATTTGGGAATTCAACCCAGTCAAAGTCACCAAACTATTTGACCAACCAGAGACCACCCGGCAACTGGGCAGCCACTGGAGTCGCTGCCTCGTTGTAGCGGGAGCAACTGAGAAAAGTGCGCGGAAAACCAGGATCAAAGTAGTAACCTGCCGCAATAGTAGTATCTGCATCTCGTAGTGCAAAACTAAGTGCTTGGATATTGGCCCACAGATGTTCTAATGTTCTACAACTGACCAATGGCACGACATAAGGTGTGTTCTACATCGTGTACGCGAGAGCTACACTCGTAATTGAAGTGCCCTTCGCCTTCGCGACGAACTCGATTGCCTTGGACACACACTTCTCTACTACCATCGCCGACCTTTCCTTGCGAGCAGGGTTATGCTTCTCGCGTGTTGCGAGCTCGGCTTCCATCTAGAATTGACCTTGGCCTCACACACCATGGAGTCCAGCCCATGCCTTCGTCCCTTGTCATTGGGATGATGTGGGGCTCAAAATTCCTTATCGCCGCGTTCCATGGACCCTGATCAAAGGAAAATTAATGCAAACTATGGTCCCGTGGATATTGATTCGCCTTCGATACTGCCCAAGCAGGCGAGTCGGAGATTCCAAGGTATCAAACTTTGCTAGATGGCCAAGTCGTTGATAGCATGCATGAGCTCAGAGATTGACGTAGTGTACTCCCATTAGTGCACGGAAAGGAGATCGATGTAGTCGGTCTGAAGCTTCTTCAATGAAGCCTTGACGCACACATGCATAGACTTTACATTGGTACCTCCATAGTTAGACTTAATCACGTCTGAGCGAGAAAGTTTATAACCTGTTGAATACTTTGTAGCCAAATTAATCTGATCGCGATTGCCGCGTGCACCCATCTATTCACCGAGCCAGATCTCAGATTCCTCGTCCTGGTACGAATTGGCAGTGTCGATGAAATTGCCATCTTGGCTAACAAAATTAGTCTAGAATCTCAAAGACTGTCACCTTGTTACACTCGCCCAATCGATCCTTCCAAGCGTCACCAGAGCTCACGGCAGCTATGCAGAGGGAAGACACCTTGACAGTGGCAGATGGCATCAATTGGCAGTGACGATCAAGATATGACTTTGCAAGTGGATGAGGGACTTTAGCATGTTGACGAAGCAGCAGCAGAGTAGGAGTAGTAGTTTTTGTAGTGTAGTAGTAGCTGTACAATTCTGAACTCTTGTGGGAGTCACGCTTGTTTATATTTTATTTCATCTTCAACGGGGATGGGAACTAAGCAGTAGATAGCTCCTTATCTCCGCCGAAACTTCCTCAGCTTAGAATTTGGTCGTTTTGAAGAGCTAATGGTAGGATTGATGGTGGACTCGAGTTTTGAATTTGGTCAATCCTGACGAACCTGAAGCCTCTTATAAAGATGGTGGCCGTACCTATAACCTATATTGTATATATACTACATATATACATATATTTTCATATTGTAGCAATTTGTTATAATTTGAATTCATACAGGAAGAAATCAACGCTCTAGCGTAGCAATTGTTTGAAAGACTGCAAGATAAGGATATAGCATAAATCCCCAAAATCTCTTTGCCCCTGACCTTAAAACTCCTGGTAGAAACACATCAAGAAAGTAAGATAGAAGTGGGGTTAAAGGAGACTAAAGCGCAGCGGTGTTGATTCCCGGATGTATACTCTTCGGAGTTAAGTCAGCTGATGATCTCATTAATTCACAACTCTAATCGCGTTACCCAGCCATCTAAGGGCATTTTCATCAGTATTTTGACAAAGCATTTGGCTCCGCAATGATCAGAGGCCTGTATAATGATTTTCGAAAACGGGAAGCATAATACCAGTTGGTGCTGACAAAATCATCGCTGAAGTTGGGGCGACGATCTCATGACCGTTCCAGTCTCGTTTTCTGAATCCGAGAAACATAAACACTAACCATAGACAGCCTATTCGCAGACGCTTTAAACAGCCTGACAAGCTGAGGGAAACTGGAAAGTCGCAAATGTCATCGCCAAGTCGCAAAGTCAGCGGCGTTGATCACGCGATCTGTTAGTATTTGAAGAAAGTCGCATAATATCCTATGGGAATGAAGACCTTACCACTGTTATTTGGTAAACTGATGCATCAAATCCAAATAGTATAGCTGTCTACAGTCATACCCAGAAGCTCGAAAGGATCTGACAAGTGGAAGACGGCGACTTGGATGAGTGGACTTGATAGCGCGTGCGAGTCATTCTAGATCCGCGGTCTGCCATCCAAACCTTATCCGACGACAACGGATGATCAATTGATCCTAGCCATCTGTAGCCCGTACCTGAAACCCGGAAGCCGTCAGTATACTGGAACATATCGATGAGTTTGCTCCTATGTGGCGGAAATTTTCAAACCTTACCAATAACGTTTAGGGCTAGACCAAATAGGGGTTGTCTGTAGTACCGGGCAGTTAATTTTCTGTCTGCATGGCATAGTGATACCTGTCAAACAATTCAGAAATATGAGAGCAACTTGTGGCTGCGACTTCGGAATGGCATGGTTCAAGCTGGCAAAACTAACCGAATCATCTGAGTTCCAAGAAGATGGCCCGGGACTGCGGTTCCGAAATACTACATAAACATCATTGCTAGAAATGTTTGTATGCACGCTCTGCCAAAGGTATAGGACTGTAGAAACAACACGAGTCTACCACCTCGGAATCACTAGTGATTTACTAAGACAGGCATCAGTAAAGAATGTGTGGTTGAGAGAAGTTGGAAGTTGGTACCACACTGAGTTTCAGCCGGCAAGATCGACCTTCTTCATCCCTGTTCCGAGATGACTGGTTTTCCGACTATAGTTCTTACAACTGATGCATGTAAGCATGTACATGATTTCACCTCTCCGTTAAAAATTGGATCCCGAAAAAGCTGGATCGCAGGAGCAGCTCATCGCTACCATCTTGGAATCGCAATTTGGCCGTATCGCGCCTGGCTCTGCCAACCAAAGCATATTCAAGTCCCTAGATGGCAACCTCCAGTTTGGAGATTATGCCAATACCATGAGGAGATTATTAGCAAAAAGTGGTAAACAAGTGCTGTTACATGGGCAGAGCTGACAGCGTAAATGCGATGATAATCTCGGAACTGGATTTCTTAAAGAAACAGCACTGGCTTATAGTGTGATGGGTGTGCTGAGATGACTGCCCCCGAATACAATTATTAAAAATCGTATATGTACCCTCTGAAAAATGTGCCAAAGACGTGATGGCAACATGCAGGCCTGTAGAGCTCATGCAAGAATCATATCTCAGAGTCTGTTTTCCAAAGTAGGAGATGAGGGCAGTTGGTGGCTGTGACTAACAGAGTCGGAACCACTGAAATTTAGGTACCATAGTCAAGACCTTGTACATTATAGTTATTACGTACCCCATTCTGTCGTGTTCTAGCATCACGGGTTTCCCTTAGATGTGAAGAGCCAAAAGTTTGACAGAAACTCTATAATTTATGAGAAACTGGTTCACAGGTGAAGTATAGCACAATACCAATATCTCAATTAAGTTGTCGTATACAGGTCTCTCACTGTATTTTACAATCAACATAACTACAAGTCGTCGCGTTATAATGATCTACCAGGCGACCTTCGCAAGAAGACTCCGCGGCCAACGACGTACTCCAGCCTTGCGTAACTCATCAAGGCAGAGAATTGTCACGCCAAACACCGCTGGGATGAACCAGTGTGCAGTGGGAATGCTTCCCGAGCCCGCGACCGACCGAATGCCAGGAATATAGCAAAATATAAAGATCATGGCGATAGAAAAGACGATAGCAGTAAATATACGCCAGTTTTGAGAAAATGAGTTGAACAATGGCGGGTGCTGGAAAATCGAGAGATAACGCGTGCGAGTAGCCATGGCGTTGAACCACTGCATGACAACGAGAGTAACAAAGTAGATAGCCGATGCCTTGTTCAACAAAAGAGAAGCTTCGTTCTGGATCTCCTGAGGAGCGGCGCTGTAGTCGCCAAATGTCCACCATAGATAGCTGAAGCCGAATCCTCTAGATTTGAGATACCAGTACGCCATGGAAAAACTGCAAATGGTCTCAATAACACCAAGAAGGCCATAAGCGTGTAGCATGAGCGGTAGATTGACAAGCTTGTCCGTCTTGACATTGCGTGGCGGACGAAGTAACACGTTGGACTCAGGCTGTTCGTAAGCCATAGCGATGGCTGTGCCACAGTCGGTCAAGCAACAGATCACAATCATGAGAAAGCTTGACAAGATCTGAGGCATTCCGAAGACGACGTTTGTCCACACCGGCCAGAATTCGGAAAACGTGCCTGCAGGTAAGAGATAGCAGCAGACTTTCTTCAGATTGTCAAACACAACGCGACCATACTTGAGTGCTTCGACAATGGCAGAAAATGAATCTAAGAGTACCATATCTGCGGCTTCAATAGCGATATCGGAGCCGGTAGCAAGAGCTATACCAATATCGGCTTCTTTCAATGACGGCGCATCATTGACGCCATCTCCCGTCATTGCCACGATGTTACCGCGCTTCTTGAACTCCTTAACGATACGTAGCTTCTGGCTTGGGGACGTCCGGGCAAACACGACTTCCTGGTAGTCGCAAAGTGAATCCCACTGGCCATCGCTAAGCGTAATAATATCTGGTCCACTGATCACAAGTGCCTGTCCACCGTTTGTCCTCTTCCCATCGCGTAGAAGAGCATCCACATTGTCGACTAATCCAAGATGACAGGATATTATTCCGCAATCCACGGCAATACATTGTGCAGTAAGCTTAAAATCGCCGGTGACCATCATAACACGCACACCAGCGCCACGAAGCTTGTGTACGACGCTAGGAACTTCGGGGCGGCACGGATCAACAATGCCAACAAGACCACACAAAACAAGACCAGAAGTTGCTAATCGCATGAGCTCGTCTTCGTACTTGCTCTCAATGGAACGCGCATGAATATCTTGTTGCCGAATGATCTTGCGCGCGAGGAGAATAACGCGCTTGCCTTGCGCAGACCATGTGTCCTTGATGTGCTCAATTGCCGTCCGTGTCTTGCGGTCGAGTTCGCTTAGTGCGCCGTTCTCGCAAACGTATACATTACATCGAGGCATCAGCACGTCCGGAGCCCCTTTGATAGCAAGAAATAAATCGTTAGTAAGACTGAAGCTAGACGCCTCGGTTGAAGAAAATGTCGCGTTGATGCTGTCCTGGCTGACAGGTTTGGATACACGAATTGCAAACTTGTTCCTTGAATTGAAGGCCACGTCCGATACCTTGCTCCACATCTCGCGACTGACTTCTGGAGGTGACAAACTGGCAGCAAAACGAAACACTGCACAGTCAGTTGCGTCTGCGATGATCTTGCGCTGTGCCAACGGTAGGCAAATGGTACTCGGATCGAATTCAGAAACGTTGCAAACGGATGCAATGATCTGCACTTGTTCGAGCGCGCGTCGTCGATTCAACTCACCAGCGACTTCTTTGACAGCGTCATCTGCAGACAGAGGTAGAACTCCAACAACGACATCAGTCACGACCATCTCGTTCTTAGTGAGCGTGCCTGTCTTGTCGGAAAGAAGGACAGAAACAGCACCAAGTGTCTCCACAGTCCGGAGAGATTTGCACAGGATGTTATTGCGTTTCATAATGTTCGCGGTAATGGTCAATGACGCAGTGACGGAGATTGGTAACCCTTCGGGGATGAATGCGATAGCAACCGAGACAAGAGATACAATAAATCCTTCAGTAGTCAAGAAGTCAGGATGTTTCTTGCGAGTGTAGCCGAGATAAACTCCGATGAAAATGAGATCAAAAAAGAGCATAATGCTTGCGATGATGACAACGAAGCGATTGACCTCCTTTTGCAGCGGCGTCATCTCCGTGCTGGGAGCTGTAGACACCGTGGCAATGTGACCGAAAATTGTGTTGTCACCCGTGGAGACGACGATGCCAGTGCCGCTTCCAGACGTGCAATATGTACCTTGCATACCGATACATCGAGTCTCCAGATAGTTTGCTTCGCTGCATTCGAGAGATGCGCTGACAGGAAGAGATTCACCAGTGAGAATACTACGATCGAATTTGGCGTCAGCAGAAACTTCGAGAAAACGGATGTCTGCCGGGAGCTTGTTGCCGGCCCTGAAGTAGAGAATATCGCCTGGGACCACATTGGCAGTCGCGATTTTGGTCTTCGAACCATCGCGCAGTAGATAGCAGTCCTCAGGAAGCATTCCGGTAATGCTCTTCATGACGCGTGAAGAGGAGAAGTCCTGCCAAGCGTTAAACGTGGCTTGGATAACCCATACAAGGATCAAAACGATAGCGAGACCAAGATTGGCGGCGGCTGGATTCGGTTCGCCAAGAGGCTTCCAGGAGATAAGAACGAGAATAGCGCCTACGAAAAGGATTGTACCAAAGCCACCAAACATATACTCAACCAGGATCTTGTGGAGAATGTTGCTCTTTGGCGGTGACGGAATATTGCGGCCAAACTGTGTGATCTTGGCGCTGACTGCATCAGACGAGAGACCATGAATTGGAGAGACAGCGAAGCGCTTGTATAGTTCGTCGATGGAGACAAGATGATAATCGACAGAGCCGAGGTCGCTCACGATCTTATCGTTCGAGATGCCCTTGACCTTCTCCACCTTAGCATGCTCTTTCTCACCGATGTTGATGCTGATGGTGCGGTACGCGACGGGCAGGACGAGTGCGGGATCGACGGCGTTTTGAACAGGATCAAAGGACATGGAGCCACGGATTTTGTCGACACGAGAGATTCCATAGCAAGTATCACAGGGCTCACGGCTGTTGTCGGCGTAGTGGATCTGACGGCGATCTGCGTAGTCAAGCTCTCGCTGCTCGGCGTGCTGCTTCTCACACAAATCCAAGTCGGGTGCGATAGACCCGTCGTCCTGTTCTGGAGACATTGAGCCAGAAGGTCTTGCAAGAGAGGATACGGAGCGCATAACGCACTGATGCACGACGGTACTAGTAGGAAGGACGGAATATATATTTGTACTCGATAGTGACGGACAGGCGCGCTGGTGCCCAAGCAAGTAGAACAGCATAGCATAATCACTACAGGACGCGCCATCCGGGAGCCCGGCGGCAGCAACAGCCAGTAAAGGTATAGAAGAAAATCGCGCGGCAAGCTGAAAGAACAAGAGGAAAGCGACGGCAACCTGAAATTGTGAAACGAGGACAGTCACGCGGACAGCAGCAGAGTAAAGACGACAAGTGGCTGCGATACAGAATGGCCGCCGGCCGATGGCCTAACGCGGACGATGAGCAGGGCAGAAAAGCAACATATTTATTCGCGCAGCAGCTAGAGAGAAATGGGAAAGTGAGGGACGACTGTGGAGCGGCAGAAAGACACAAAAACCTGTGCGAGTGGATGAACAAGGACGGGTATGGGAAGGGTACGTTACGCGAGAAAGTGCAGTCGTGGCCGAGGGAATTCGACGACATATCACCGTCACGTCGCGCGGTCTGGGTCTGGAATTATACGAGTACGCAAGTTGGGCGGGTTCTGCTTAAGGGGGTTGGTTTGGCTGGAGTCGCGCGCGGGAGGCCTGACCTGAGCCTCCTACAGCCGCAGACAATGCGCACGGGTCAAGGGCTACCGCGCTGCGCCGCCCCCTGTACGCGGGACGGCGTATACTACGGCAGTCGGAGAAGTGCACTCGCCTAAGAGTCTGGACAAACACACTGAAATGCCGCACACTGTCGCCGTGACTGCGTGTTCTGTCACTTTTGTTCAGGAGAATTCCCCGCTGGCGTCAGGTCAAGTCCAGATTGTACTCTGTGCCGCCGGCGCCTCATGATAAGTCCGTCGTCCTCATTGCCGGCGCACCTGAGGTGTGTACCAAATTCGGCGGTTCCATGCAGACGGTATTATTAACTAGCAGCGTGAACCAAAATGAAGACGTTGGCCCAGTGGTTTGGAGGAGAACTGTAGCCGACATGACTGTTCGTAGATGACACTGTGCTCGCTCGAAACCAGTCCAGTGAGTGCAGAATCACGGTCAGTTCTCCGCGTCCAGCACGCAGCCAGTGAGAGCTCAGCGATTCAGTTAGCTATCTAAGCTAATTTGCAGCCTGAATCATTCATAGCAATAACTGGCTTGTCTTGCGATTGTGCGCGTCCAGGCATTGATTCTGCAACGCCGGTGACCGCGTCAACCATCGTAGATGAAGGGAGTGCCATGGTCGGTGAGTCAGGGGCAAGCTAGGACACCATTACCTCTCATATGTATTAGCATAGACATTAGCATCATGCGGCGCTCGTTAATTGCCCGGCCGACAGGCATGTGGCGCGTGTCAAAGGTTAGAGGTTTCAGTCGTTCAGTCGACAGAGTCGCTCGGCGCGCTCGACTTGCAAACTACAGCAGTTTCGCAGTCTTTTGCCTTTCTACCTTCCAGGTTTACTAGCTCTGCCGCTGGCATGCTCACAAGTTTTGGGCAGTTAACTCTACTTACTGGTACCCACACTCATCCGTTGCAGTGGTCTCTTTGCTCGCCTTTGCAGCCGCCATCTGACGGTTCCGCTGTTCTAGTCGAAGCTGCTGCAGAGCAATTGTGTCTTTGTGCAACCCACATTTAGTCAGTCGTGACTGTATGACATATCTCCTTTGAGTTCCGTTGTCCACTATCTTTTGTCGCTGCTTGTGATCTTAACGCTATAGAATCAGAGCATTGCCATTGTCGTGCTACCTCGTTTGTCGCTCTATTATTTGCTCCTTTGCTAGCTAGCTTGACTAGGTTGGTCCCCGCAGTTACTGGCGTATCTTATGGTGCAGCAACGCGCTCAAGGTTCGCTATATGTCTTATTATAAGTTATATTTCAGGGGTAAACTTTCATGATCGTATGCCATTTGTGCCAAAGAGACAGTTCCTGCTGCTAATACTGAGCCGCCAGCCATCTGTAATCGCGCACGCACGTTGAAGTGGTCATTATTCAACTCCCAGATGTTCACCCTTCTACCTTTTTAAGTAATTAAAAGCTGGCACAGCTTACTTATCATCGACACGATAAATTGGCTTTTACACTTGCGGTACATTAAATTACTGGCAGGAGCGACGCGTTGCATTTGCAAACCACGAATCAAGAGCCAAAGCTGGTTGCTTGCTGACATTAAGTGGGTCTCGTGGAAGACAAGCGCGCGTGCAATACACATGCGATTCCCAACGACAACGTTCCCCTCCCATACAAGCGCCTCGTACTTATCTGCTTTGCTATCATCGTGCAAGTTCGCCACTTACTTCTTGCAGCTCTCTTCTGCACTTCGGTACGCTTATGTGCATTTGCATTCATCTTAACTAAGAACCAGACTCTCATCTCTCGTTTCAGGCGCTGCTCTCGGAAGCTCGGACCGATCCCGAGACGCTGCTTTAATTCGGTCGCTCAGAGTATGACGACCTGCAATCCTGCTTGCTCTGCAGACGCTGCTAAATTTAATCCCATCGTTCAATCGCATGCTAAGTCAGCTATGCCGGATTCTTGCTGCGGAATCTGCGGTAACGACGCTGCGAGGGTGGAAGTTGATATGTGCGATCGTGGTAGCTGTGCCAACGAGGACGCGAAGAAGGTGCCAAACGGCTGCGGCGACTGCAGCGACGACGTTTGCGAAGATAGAAATGAAAGCTGCTGTGGCAAATCCAGTGGCTGTGGCGATGAAATTGTTGCCCGGTTCAATGAAGAAGGCAGTTGCTGTGGCGACTGCGAGGACGATGATCGTCCTGCTGACAAGGCGACTACTCAGATATGCACTTCTATGAAGGCTCTCGATATCGGCTATAATATTAGCAGTTGTATTGCGGCAGAACCTCGCGGTTTCGAGTCTTTGATTACACCCGATTGCTGCGACGGCAAACTGTCTCCGTGTTGCGACCAGTCCTGTCTCGAACGACTTGCGCTGCAGTCGTGTGAGAGCGAGGTTTCTGCTTCCCACTCGGAGGCGACACACACGGGTATGCTTTCTTTTCTGCATGTGCCAAATTTTATCGAAGGCTGGGTCCTAATGTCCAGATCTTTTAGAGTCGTCGACGACGCGCGGACCCTGCGGCGGTCAGAAGAACGGCGTGCCATGCGCACAGCACGTCCGCGCTGTACACGATGTGTACGCAAAAACTCTGCAGGCGTTTGGCTGCCTGTGTCGCATTTTGCTAGCTCTTGATATGCCATCCTGCTGCGACCGCCAGGAAGGTGGATCGCCAAACGCCAATTGCAGACGCCACTTCAAGCCGGCTATTAAACCTTGCATGAATTCGTGCTGTGCGGCAACTGGCAGCTCTAACACAATTGCACTTGCGAAGAGTGTTCGGCGCCGATCCAGAGCGTTCCAGCGTCGTACCTGCACCTTGTCCAAGGACTGTGATGAGGCTCGGTCGTGCTGCGTTGTTGAATCAGACGACCTCGATGACTGCTGCGCGAGCGAGAAGCCTGCGACGCCGACTCAGCATTTCGCGCGTGCGAGTAACACTCAGTTGCGCGCTAACAAACTAGAGAAGGGTATCTGCGGCGGCGAGCATGTGATTGTGAGCATCACCGGAATGACGTGCACTGGCTGCGAGGTGAAGTTGAAGCGCACATTGGAAACCATGGACTCAGTCAAGAATTTGAAGACAAGTCTGATACTCGCGCGCGCCGAATTTGACGTGGACCCTGGAGCGGAATCTGTTTCAGACATCATCAAGCGTCTGGAGCATAGTACGAACTTCAAGTGCGAGCGGATCCTAGACAATGGCACGTCGGTGGAGGTCGTGGTGCCGAGAAGTGCGATTGAATTTGTGAACTACCCATGGCCGGACGGAGTGAGAGAAGTAGTAGTAATCGCCAAAGGGAAGGTTCGCATATCGTATGATGCGAGCGTCGTCGGTGTGCGCGATCTGCTCAAGAACGGTTGGGAGGTCCCGTTGTGCCTGGCTCCGGAAGGGGGTGATCCAACGCTCGAAGCCGGACGCAAGCACGTCCGTCAGGTTGGCTATACGACGCTGCTGTCGATCGCATTGACAGTTCCGGTGCTGGTGTTAACGTGGGCGCCGCTGCCTTCTCACGAAGTTGCATATGGTGCGGTGAGCCTTGGGCTGGCAACGGCAGTGCAGGTTGTGGTGGCGGGTCCGTTCTATCCGCAGGCGCTGAAGAGCCTCGTATTTTCGCGGATGCTGGAGATGGACCTGCTGATTGTTTTGAGCACAAGCATGGCTTACGTGTTCTCGGTCGTGTCCTATGCACAGCTTGTCGCGGGTACGCCGCTGGCGACGGGCGAGTTCTTCGAGACGAGTACCTTGCTGGTCACACTCATTGTTCTTGGCCGCTACATCGGCGCGCTCGCCCGCCAGCGGGCCGTTGCTGCTGTCTCCGTGCGGTCCCTCCAAGCGCGCACTGCGCTGCTGGTGAGCGATACTGTAGACGACCGCGAGATCGACGCGCGCCTTCTTCAGCACGGCGACGTATTCAAGGTCCTGCCTGACACGCGCGTGCCGACCGACGGCACTGTCCTCAGCGGCCGTTCTGAGCTCGACGAGTCCATGATCACCGGCGAGTCGCGGCCTGTGGCGAAGGCTCCTGGGTCGTCTGTCGTTGCAGGCTCCACCAACGGTAGTGGCTCGCTTGTCGTGCGCGCAACGCGGCTGCCGAACGACAACACGATCAGCACTATTGCGCGTATGGTCGACGAGGCCAAGCTCTCCAAGCCGCGATTGCAACTACTCGCGGATCGCTTCACGACTTTTTTTGTGCCGACCATCATTCTGCTCGCCATTATCACTTTTGCTGCATGGATTGCTGTTGGTATTGCTGGCTCTGCGCACATGACCGGCGGTGAGGCGACAGTACAGGCTATCACCTACGCCATCACTGTGCTCATTGTGTCGTGCCCATGCGCCATCGGACTCGCGGTGCCTATGGTTGTTGTCATTGCCAGTGGTGTTGCTGCCGATCGTGGAATCATCCTCAAGTCCGGTGATTGCGTGGAGTCGGCATACCGTGTTTCCAGCGTTATCTTTGACAAGACTGGTACACTCACGCAGGGAAAGTTGACGGTGGTGGCCGAGGACTACTTGGGTAACGGTAGAGACGTCGTTCTGCCGCTGCTTCTGGGACTCGTAAATGGCATCAAGCACCCCGTGTCTGCGGCTGTGGTAGCACATCTCAAGGCGATGGGTGTGCAGTCGGCTGCTGTGTCTGGGCAGACAGTTGTTACCGGCAAAGGTGTATCGGGCACAAGCGCTGACAATTCTATGTTTTTGCAGGTTGGTAATTCACGGTGGCTAGGTTTCAGCGAGCATTCGAGCGTGAAGCCGATGCTTGGCCAAGGCTGTACTGTGGTCTGTTTTGCGATTAACAATGCGCTTGTGGCGGTGATGGGATTACGAGATACCATTCGCGATGACGCTATCGCAACGGTTTCAGAGTTGTGCGCGCGGCGTATCTCTGTGCATATTCTGTCTGGTGACGATGATGCAGCTGTGCATGCAGTGGCCACGAGCCTCGGCGTTCATTCCGACAATGTGCGTGCGCGGTGCACGCCTGCCGACAAGCGCGACTACATTCGCAAACTGCAGACTACTTCCGCGAAGACCAGGGCCATAGTTCTGTTTTGTGGCGACGGCACCAACGACGCTGTCGCGCTTGCACAGTCCGACATCGGCGTACATCTGAACGAGAATGGCAATGACGTCGCCAACGCTGCGGCCGATGTGGTTCTGATCCGTCCCGTGCTTTTCGGCGTACTCACGATGATGGAGATCAGCCGCAAAGCCGTGGGTAGAATCAGATTCAACTTCGCGTGGAGTGCAGTGTATAACGTGTTTGCTATTCTGTTTGCATCCGGAGCGCTCGTGCAAGTGCATATTCCCCCAGAATACGCCGGGCTGGGCGAGCTTGCCAGCGTGTTGCCGGTTATTGCCGCTGCCGTTTTTTTGCGCTGGGCGAAGTATGAGTAGTTTAACGTACATCAGAATCCAGTGTATTTCAGTTTTAATAGTTTCATGCAGGTATCGAATGAACATACAGATGTTGCGAGAGCTTTAAGAACTGTAAAAACTCAGGTTTCAATAGTAGCCGAGATCGTACACCAGCCCAGAGAAGCTGTGTAGGTGGTGAGTGGACTTGGTCCATTGCCTAGTGACCTAAAATTGGTAGCTGACATTGTGAAGTTAAAGTAAGTAATAACAATTACTTAACTAAAATTATATAACAAATTCGCGACTGATATAAGTAAATACAGAGACGAGACATATGTAGTTGAATTAGTTACCTAAATGAATGAATTTAATGACTGTTGGCCCTAATTATGACGTTCAACCTGCAAATGTAGGCGTACATAGCCGTGTTTTGTTGACTAAGGTTTCTGAAAGGCAGATCAGTCAACAGAACCGGTAGCAGTAGACCGACAGAGCGGCACTATAGTGGGAGAGAAAAGCTAACAGTTATTCAGTAGGTAATCCAAATTAACGAATTAAATCCGACACGTGTCAAGGGAGGAGGTAATGACACAATCAGTTAGAAGTTTATGAACCGATGAAAATTGATGGCCAAATTTGTAAGTCAACTTGCCGTAGACCAATTAGTGGCTGTACGCAGTAACTATACCAGTAAATAGCATAAGCAGCGGAGTCCTGCCTATTTTGTTAGTTAAATAATCAATACTGCAAAGCGAAAAAGTATGTAATGGAATCTAGATAACTAAATTTATAAGCTAATTTTAGTGATAAAAGTTAATTAATGTGAGAGCGCGATTAGTTAAATTGCACAGTTGACAGATTACTACTTAGTAAATTCAAAGCGACAGGTCAGGTAGTTAGCTATCGCTGTGGGGCATCTAGGGAGTGACTCAGTGAGCATATATTACTGACTTCAGTGTCAATACGCAGAAACTAAAGCGAAAACATTCGAGATGTCAATCAATTGAGCTTTGTCAATTATAATCGAGTTATATACAGTGAACTGGTGCTGGACCTCAGAAGCTATTGTCTTCTATAATCCCCTTGACTTCCTCCTCATCTTCGTCCTCCAGTCCCTCCATAATCTCCCACACAATCTCATCTCGCGCCTTTAACTCATCGGCTTCTCTCCTCGCCTGCTCCGCTGCCAGCTTCTCTCGCTTCAACTTTAACTGCTTTGCTTCTCTCCTGGCTTTCTCCCTGTCTTCTGCAATTTTATCTGCATTGTCCTCTCGCCACTTGTTCAAATATTCCACATGGTCAAGTAACACCAACTCGTCGGGAAACTGCTCCGGAAAATCTCGGCGTCGAATTTGGAGGATATTCTTAACATTGGGCATGTACTTCACCCGATAATCACCCCAAAGCGCGACTTTTTCCATATCTCCCATCTCTGATAGTCTCATCATTTCATTTTCAATCGCGAAATAAAACTTGAGAAGCACGTCTTCTGGCGCCATGCGAAATAAATATGCTGGTGTAGATCCTTCTAAGTTACAGTTTTTGAGCTCAATTGGGTCCGTGTCTGTGACTGGCATTCCGTACTTGCCACCGGGTAGCATTTCCTCGATCGACTCTGCTCGAACAATCACGACCTCTTTGTAGATCCTCGACAGTACCCTTAGGGCTGCTGTTGTATCTGCGGTCTTTGTGTTATGTCCGTGACCAACTATCTTGTCAAAATTCTCTGCCGGAAATCCCCATTCTGATAAAAAAAGTGGCGTCATACGCGTTTCGAACTGGAAAGGAACTTGTTGCTTCGTGATCCACTCGTGTTGAATATGTACCGGCCATCCAAGCACTTTAGTAATGTAAGCCAGTGGCTGCTTCTCCGGATTTGTAGGAATGTTTGAAAAGTACGGAAATGGTCGGACCTTTGATCGCAAAATGCGCGTCGTGTGCTCAACCAAGAACACCTCAAATGACAGCTGTCCATTAGGTAGTACCCGGTTAAGTTTCTCCATATCTCGGCGAACGTGTGCATTTTTTCCAAACAGCTTGCGACCTTTCTTCCGTGCCAATTCTTGATGAAATTGGCTCGAGTTAACGGAAAACGACTGGCCCTCAGGCGTCGTAACCACATCAGCGACGTTCATTCTCTTCGGCGATTGTAGCTCTTCGTTAATCAACTTCCGCTCCAGCCGTTGTTGCTCACGCAGCTTCCGTTCCTTGTATTTCTTGTATTGGAAAGATTGAAAATTGAACGGTTCCTTCTTCGTGTTAACGTTCTCCTCCGTAGGCCACATCCCGGAGAGCTTCAGCAGCTCAGGAACTTCGTATGGCGTCGTCCAGTGCTGGCTGGGTGGTCGAGTATATTCGGGTGTTGCATTGCTGGAATGATCCTCTAAGTCTGGTCCTCCTGTGCCTGTAAAAGTCCGGTAGTTCTGCGGCATGTACTTGTCGGCGCTATCGTGCTTGTTAAATCTGTCGGCGCGCACAAAATTCGGCGCTGACTTCCTGTCACCGTAGTCGGATCGACCTCTTGCATCATCTGTGCGGTCGTACCTTCGTGGACCGCTTCTCTGTGCAGATCCAGGTGCAGATTGCCTCGAGCCATTTCTCGGACGCTGGTCGTTGCCAGATATCGACGAAGTTCTCAACTGTTCAGTTCCCGTCCGGTAAACACGCTCCTTCCACGGGCTATTCATTTGGTCTCGTAGCCGCTCTTGCCGCGATATTTTCTTCCGCTCCAGCTTCTCCTGCCAAGATGGCTTGCTGTCTCCGCTGTTTGGAGCAGAACGGCGCGGGTTTTGGTCCCAGTCTCGAGAAGTAATATTCGATTGTTGCTGTGGCGATCCGGAATCTCGATTTTTTGCGTTTCCTCGGCCCATCCAGCTGGCCGCTACCGCCTGGTGCGTCGTCGCGTGGAACTCGCGAGAGTGTCGTTGTGAGGTTGTTAGTGCGCCACTGCTAGACAAGCAGGACTCGATTTGCGCCGTTGTCGCCCGCATTGGCGCGCACAACGCCGCTACTGCAACGGGATTGCCGTGTCGAACGGCAAACATCGCGCGCAATTGTCGAGGAATCGGAACAATCGTGCTTGTGATGCCAGAGAACAGTAGCAGCACTGAGCAGCTGGAGCGTTCAAATTTTACGAACTCCCAACCTCGAAGCCGCACTCCGTCAACCGACTCGAGATGGGGTTTTTCCTCCCAACCCTCTCTTTCTTGAAGATAGTCATTCTAGCGATACCAATCTTTTCCCATTAATTACGCAATTAAATTCTCTTGAAACCTCTATCTACGTTTCATCACTTTTTCACCGCCGCGTGTTTCGAATACGATCTAATCTTGCGTCCCCAGAAATAAAACACGAACGGCAACGGCACGAGGAGTCCGGAGATGCATGCGAGAATGGTCAATGTCCAATGCGTGCCCATGTTTCTGTAGAACGGAATGCCGACGATAGTCATGCCACCGGCGACGAGATAGCGCATGAAGGTGACGAGCGTGAGCGCAGAGGCGGCGTAAACTTCGTACGAGTCGATGACGTACATGTACACGGTTATGAAGATGCACAACACACCGTAGCCAAACAGCGCGCCTGCGATGAGTGGCGACCATATGCTCACGGATGCCTAAAATTTTAGAAACGTTCACGTCAAAAGATATGATATACGTACGTAGTCAGTCCAAGCCATCCAGAAGAGGGACACGGGAACAGCGATCGAGCCGCCAAACATGCCGTACCACAGACGAACTTCCGGATCCAAATCTTGTCGTCCTTCAGCCTGTACTCGAGCTATATCCCGTTGTGTAATCTTGTATACCGGATAAATCAAAAAAGATGGGAAGAGCATGCCAATCTGAATTGTGATAAATGAGACGTTCGTGAGACCTTGTCCAATATGATAGACATCGTCAAAAATGAACGTAAAGCCATTCAGAAAAGTGAAGAGCACTATATATAGCACAGTCAAGTACAGTGCCATCAGAACGATGATTGGCTCCGTAGCCATTTCGAATGGCCGAGTGAGCGCAACCTTCATGCGCATACCCATCGTGCGATGGCTCAGCTCCAGTTCCGACTTGTATCGCTCGTCACCAGTCACCTTCCGAATTTCCTGCGCCTTCCACTTCAGAATCAGTGGCCCGTAGGTCTCCGGCATGAACATAATAACACAGAAAAGCGCGAGGAACGCAAGCATCGCGTTAATCCACTCTGCCCAACGCCAGCTGTGCAGCTTTCCTATACTAACGTAACTCGCCATCACGGGCGACACCAGCGGCGCACCGAAGCAGGTGATGGAGTACAATGGAAACGCCCACGTCTTTTCCATCTGATTCCACAGGTCTGCAATGGTCCCACCAGCGCAGACAAGTGGAGTGGAGCCAAAAAAGCCAGCCAGGAAACGCAGCACAATTTGTGCGCCGATGTTGGGGGACAGACCGGCGGCCATGACGAATAGACCGAAGAGGAGAACCGTGCTACCGTAGATAACGTTGCGACCCAGCGCCTCAGAAAACGGAGCAGCCAGCACTGCACCAAAAGCATAGCCCATTAAATACACACCTAAGACAATTAGTTTCTCCTCTCTAATCCAGTAATCAACAGAAGACTTACCAGTTGCCAAGGACTCGGTGACCTCGCTCACATGAAAATATTCTGCCGCCTGCGGCAACACCGCCGCATCCGTCGCAGCCGAAGCGCCAACCGCAAATGCAATAAGAGAAACAATGAGCGTTGTGCACACCTTCTTTGCGACCGAGAAATTCTTGGGGTTGCAAGGGTCGTCGGACCCGTCCCAAGTCACAACAAAGGTTAGTGGTGTTCCGCTCTCCACCTCACCGCTATCAAGTATCTCTGCGCATGATAACGGGGCTTGTAAAAGTGACTTCTCGTTGCTCTGCTGTTCATCGCTGTGCTCGCCTGACTCTAGCGCCGGCTTCACAAATTTCTCTTTGGCGCTTTGGATGTGCTGGTCGACGACGTGCTGCACGCGGCGGTACTGGAAGTATGACTGCATGCTTACGGGTATAATGCAACAAGATATGTAGTACAAAAACAGAAATTGTGAAAAGAGTGTGTGAGGTGGAGTCTGCCGGCGGGCGTAAGCAGAACCCGGACAAGCAGCGTCTGTCCGCGCTGGGCCCTGCGCCGCACCATCTACGGCTGACTCATCGCGATGTCCGATCTGTTGACTCTCCGCTCCGAATACGAACTCCTCGAAAAGGTTGTGCTTCCCCGTGCGCTTGTTCTTTCTTCGAAAGGGATCCGACAAGATCTGTGTACCCGAGACTGCGTGGACATATAACGAGTACCGGGGGCTGACGACTACGCGCAGTTCTTGCATCTGTCGTGGCCTGTAGCTCGAGCCGCGCCAGAAGTTGTGTATTATACAGTCAACGTTTGCGATATTCCGCAGCGAAATACACAAGAAAATTACTTTGTTCTACGCGAATTGCGGGGAGCTTTCATTTCGCTGCGGAACGGAACCGCAATTCGGAAACGGCGCTGCTGCTGAGCCTCAGCATGCGGCTCTCGGCAAACGCTATCCGACTGCCGCGAATAAACTCAGACTTCACTCGCTCTTCCATCATCCATGTAGTAACAATTCCGAAGAATGACTATAGACAAAATATGCATCATGATTTAGTGTGCCTGAAGGCAGCACCACAAAAAACAACCCGACTCCAACAAAACACCCAAACCAGCGCTAATAATCAACTCGACTGCTCATTCTCGACAAAATGCGCACGCGCACGCTTAATACTCCCGCGCAAAAACTTCTCCCATGCCTCTACCGCGTCTGCGACGGCTTCCTGGCGCAGCGTCTGGTCCACGGTTTTGATCTTGATGTCGTAAAGCCCGCTCACCGGACGGTGGTCCGAGATGCGCACGTCATGGGATCGGTATTCGATTGGGAACACCTTGCCAGGTCCCCGGTAGTATATCCTGTCGCACCATGCTGGCGTACGTCGCTTCTCTGAGGTGTCATATACATCTGTACCGACGTCGAACTTGTACGTGGGGTTGAACGTGATTGGACTCTCGCTGAACGGACGTAAACGAAAGCCCGGGTTTCGCTGTTGCTGCATCAACAACTGGTCGTATTCAAGCAACTTCCCCAGCTCTCCCTTTTCAATCATCTTGATCGCCGCCGGCCGATTCAGATTGATTCGGTAGTTCATATCGCCGTTGACGAAGCAGATCTCATGATCGAGCACCATCGTGCCATCACCACCGCCCACAAACGTGTCTGCTGCCGACTCCGTGCTTCCAAGACGCGGACTAGGCACCCTCGACTCCAGAATCGTCGCGATATCGTTATTCCGCGGGAAAATACTCGACTGTCCAGCCGCGAGATGGCAGTTCACAAAACAGAGGGACGAATCGTCTAGCGTGAACCGCATGATGATCGCGCCTTTGTTTCCGTGTAATCCGCCTAGACCAGTTTTTACCTGTGAGGATGCAAAATTGCGCACATTACTGCGCTCGGATTCCCTCACGAAGATGCACGAATACAGGCCAACCAGGTTCTCAGAGCTCAGCAGGTAATATCCTTTCGGAAGCGCGGCGACAGCCTCGCTCAGACGATCTTGCCACGCTTGGTATTGATGAGACATGTGCTGCGGCGTAGTCGCCTGTGAATTCTTTCCCTTCTTCTTGAAGAAGCTCTCTGTAGTTCTTGTTAGTTAATGCCAATACACACAGTGATGGAAACATACTAGCAGCAGCAGTCTTGTTGTCCAACTCGACCAACTCCTGGAACCCAAACACGATGATGTCCGGGTTCTCGGCGTCCTTCAACAACCGCTGTAGAAACTTCACGTCCGACGAGCGATTCTGTAAATCACTAGGCTTCGCCGCGCCCGCGTTCCACGTGCAGATCAATGCGCGCACGGTTCTGAATGCGCAATACCTCGCATCATGTTCCTGCATATTCAGCTCCAGCCAGTCATGCTTCAACATGCCATCCCAGATCGTCAGAACGCTATCCGATGCTGTGATCGTTATCGTTGGCAGTGTTCCGGTCTTGAAGATCGATGTGCGGTCGACCATCATCCCCGCGATCGGGCCGTCATGGGCTTTCCAGGTTTTCATTACAAGCCAGGGGCTTTGGCTTACGTTGTACACATACACCATACCAGTCCGGAACGCGACCCATAAGTACTTGCCCACGCCAGCCATCGCGACCAAGCGATACAGCGAAATCGTCACGACGTCAAGACAAGCCATTGTTTTTCGGTCGTATACCGAAACTTTACCGTCGTCGTGACCAAAAAACACATGCTCATTATCCGCTGGTATAGTCGCTGAACAAGTGATATCTCCGGCCGGTTTAGGTAGAGCGATTGGTCGACTCAATGCGAACTGTGCTTGCTCGTTCGAAGAAACTGGTAAAAACACACTGATCTGCTTGCCTTGTCCCAGCCACAGCTGCTTTCCGACGACGATTCCGCCTTGCGGCGCCCTTGGTACGCGCTGCGTCCTTGGAGTGCCGTTTAAGCTCGGAAGACCGTCGCCAGCTTCGGTACCCCAGATCTGAAATCGTCCTTCCTCATCCATCGTCCACATTTCGAAACCGCAGCGGAAGATGTCCTTGACGGCCGCGATATGAACACTAGGCCGTCGATTTATGATTCTCTGTGAATTCAAATCCGCCTCAAGCAAAACGCCTTCTCTGGTGCCTAGCCAGACCAAAGTGCCCTCGTCTTCTACTTTTCGTGACGGCTTGAACCCGATGGCAGTTACCCGATGTTCGGGATGAAGCACTTGCCCAAGGTACGTTCCCGAGCTGATACTCCAAATCTTCGTCACGGACGACGACGTCACGATCGTATCTCCAGAAATGCTAAACACCTTCACGTCGTACTTGCACGCGATCTCATGCGGTAATTCCCGTAGAATAGGCGGTCTTCGGTTGGCTCGTGATGAGTCGGGGTACTGCGCCTGGCGCACCGCTTCCTCGCTCGAAGGACCGAGGTTGTCATCAGAATCGTCCTCTATCATTTCGGGAATGTGCTCGGGGTCGGTATCGTCACCGGTGTCTGGAGCCGGGAGGAAACTAGTCGACGAAGAGAACGCGGACGACATAATTGACTTGTCGGGGGATATCTGCGATGCGACGGACTGGGTCGATGACTGTGCACTCGGCATAGCGGCTACACGATATGGCGATTGGTGAGGCGGAGATTGCTGAATAGTTTGCGTTGTCACCGGGGGTATTATCGGCCTTCGTGATGGTGGTGGCAGTAGCGGTGGTTGAGGCTGCAGACCTTGCAACACAGTCACTGGCTTCGCGTCGCTATATCCTGACGGCGATTGACTCCGTCCGCGGGGCGGCGGTACCGGCGGAGCAGTCATCGAGACCGCCACTCCAACTGGCTGCATGTGGTCACCCACGACCGGTTGCGCGGCGATGGGCACGGATGTTGGAGCTAATACCGGAACCGATGGCGTCCGTGGAGACGGTTGCAGCACGACAGGCACAGATTTAGGAGCCAACACGGGTACTGTTGGTGTTCGTGGCGGTAATCGCGGCGGGAGAATCGTGATCAGATTCGTCTGGGGTAGAACCTTCGGGCTTGATTGCTGTGGCGTCGGCTCCGCAGGTGGAAGTAACTTTGCGGGCGACACATACTGTTGTACGACAGGCATAGATGACGTGCGTTGAGTAAATCCAACCTGTGGCTGTGACGTCGCTGTCGACGATGGAGCCACGTACATTTTTGCAGCAGCGACTTTCATGGTAACAGTGGAGTCAAGCGCAGTCGCTGGAGGTGGGGCGACCGCCAGTTGCAGTGACGAAGTCGATGACGACGCGGAAGTAGTTGCCGACGACGGCGGTGCATATGGTCGCGGGGTTGCTGGTGGAGGAAGCGGTGGTTGATAAGCCGAAGTAGCTGCCGCCGGCGATGGAGTAGGAGGCTGTGCATATGGCCTTGGCGGGGTGACCGCAACTGCAATCACCGGCGACGGCGGGATATAACGCTGCGGCGTAGATATAACCGGCACCGAATTCGTCCACCGTAGGTCCGCTGGGCCATCACTCGGATTTCCAAAGAGTGCATGGGATGATGCTGGGTGTGACGGATACGGCATTGCGAGCGATTGCACGCGCGCATGACTGTGCATAGGTACCGTCTTCGTTATGCTTGGGAGGTCGTCCGTAGTAACGGTTCTGTGAGGAAGCGTCGGGGGAGTTGCTGTGCTCATATCGAATGCGCGAATGTGCTGTACGGGATTTCGTTCCGGGAGGGTGGGAGGGGGGCCGTGGCGTGCGCTTTGCTGCGGTTCGGTTGACTGGCTCTGTTTTTGAAGGTGCTGTTCCGTGTCAGCTCAATTCAAGCCTGTACAGCGTGGATCAAAACTTACTTCAAGATGCGCAGGTGGTCGCGGCGGCGGATGAGAGGAACGAGATGGCGACGCAGACGCCTGCCTACGTTCTCGAGATACCGGCAGTTCCAATGAATTCTCGTCGACTATATCTGTCGTTGGACTTCTCGCGCCTTCCCGCGTCGCGGCAAGCTGGTTGCTACTGCTGGGGTGATGGTGATGCGACGGTACGGGTGGGGGTTGACTCGTCGCACGCTTAGTTGGACCTTGATGTTCCTGCGGATGATGTACCATAACAGGACGCGTATGCATTGGGACGGCCGGCGCATGATCTGGAGTTGAGGCGAGTGGTGCGTCATTGATGTCGTGTCCGGCGACCTTCTCACCTGGCGATTGCGATGAGCTGCGAGGTGCGGCCGGCGCGGGCATCCTTAGCGAGTCCGTTGATTCGACGTGGATCATAATCGCCGGAGACACCGACGATGCCGGTTCTCGTCCGCGTGTGACCTGCTTAAGTGAGGAAGGTTGCAATGACGTGGAAGCCGCGGATGCGGTGCTTGAGGGGGGAGGATGCGCGGCCACCGCGGGTGTGTCGACGACGCCCATCTTCTCCCACTGTAACCGCATCGAACCGACCGAGGGGAAATCCACACTTTCTTCGCGAGACGACATTGTGGCGGCAGCTTATCAAGCGGTAATGGACCGTGGTGAACGGCTGAGTCGCTAGGCACTCAGTTAGACGCACAGATGTGGAGACGGATCATGACTGCTGAGGCGGTGAACATGCGAAGGGGAGAAGCATGTGCAATTCACACGATGCTCTGGTGTAATTTTTAGTCGTGTTATAGGTATAATCCGCGCGAAAAAGCACTGTGGAGACGGGAACGGTGGTGACAGTCGAGAAGGATACGCAGTTTGGTTAAGGGCGCCTCTCGGTTATTCGTCCACAGCTTTCAAACGCTATTAATATGGGCAACATTAAACAACCACTGCGCACATGGGCATACTATATTTACAGCTTCCAACTAATTATATACTACAAAAATGATGTTGGAAAGCATCAAAACAACTGCTGCTCGGAGTAGAGAGCTAGAGGGTGCGCGCGGGCCGGACGCAGATGAGAAGGAAGAGGATGAAGAGGCGGAGGCGATTGTGCTAGCGGAGGAGGCGAAGGCGGGTGTGGTCGTTGTAGATGATGCAAGGTCTGCGGCGATAATTGATGCAGACGAAGACGAGGATGATGGAATTAGCGAATTAGATGATGCTTTTAAGAACGATGAGTATGATAACGACGATGATGGGGATGCTAATGCGGATGTTAATATTGATGCCGATGAGGATGATACTGATGATGATGATTGCGATTCTGATAGTGATGATGATGCTGATGAAGAGAATGTAACAGAAAATTTAACCGCTGTTGAATTAGCCGTAGTGTAGAAGGATTCTGTCGGTGAAGAGTATGGATATTGGCTAGTTGAATCCTCTGACCATGTCGTCACAGTCGAGAGTGCTGTCTGCGATGTAGATGTCGATATAGATGCTGAAGACGAGGTTGACTGTGAGGTGGTGAATGTGGTAGATAAAGTGGTAGTGGACGTCGGAGTAGAAGAGGAAGACGTGGTCGAAGAAGTGGTAATCGAGCTGCTAGTACTCGACATACTCGCCACAGTCAAAGTGGTAGATGCAGCTTTCGCGGCACTCGCATCGTTATATGGATCCGTCCCCCCCGATCCAATCTTCGCAAACCCGACCTGATCTGCGTCCATATCAAATACGACATAAAGTGTGCCAATAAACGACGACCCCATCAACCACACATTTGCGCCATCAACAGTGCGACCTTGTATATTCGTGACGCACAGCCCGTCGCCAATGTCGCTACTGAGATACTGTTCCGGCTGTAACGTCCATTGTGCGCCAGCAAAGCCAAATGCGATAGTAGACGTCACATTGCACGGCACGACGTAGTTCTCACCATCATACCGTACGACTCCGTCGCCACCACCGGTGCTTTTTGCCAAGATGGCTGCGTGGAGAACGAGAGCGTCGGCGGAAGGCATGAGCGTGTATGTAGTGCCGGTGTCAACGTACGCGGACTTGCCGGAGAACCCCAGCGCTGTGCCGTTGACGTATGCGTCGTCAACGTCGACAAGCCACTGGATGCTAGAATTCGCGACGGAGACGTAGGAGACCGAGCCAGTGAAGCGCGAGGTATCGACGCCGCCAAGAGTCATACTGCCAGACGAAGAAGATGACGGATCGCCGAGATCAATCTGCGGGATTAGATGCCATGCTGGGGAAAACAAGCAAAATAGGGAGCGTACAGAGAATACCTTGCGGGGGATGAGAGAGCTATCGTAGAGGGCGTACATGACAGTGGGATTGCCGTTCATCTGTTCTGCCGAGTGTGCCATTCCAATAATGCCGTCCAGCGGCAGACTATCAAATGCGTCTGGGACAGACTCCGCAAGGCCGAAACCCATGGACGTGTTGTACCCGGCGAAAGACACATAGTCGTTTCCAACTACACCAGACACAGTGCCCTGATAATATGCGATAGCCCACGTCTCGTCTTCATTCACAGTCAGCGTGGAGCTGTCGTCTGAACCAAGCGAGTTGTGGTCAACGCAGGACGTGTTCATGCACGACGACGAGTACACCCACAGGTCGTAGGAGTAAGTGTCGATGACCATGTTATATGTGCTGGCATCAGCACCAAAAGCAACTTCGATATAGTATGATGTGCCCGCATCGTTCCCCGAGATGTCGAGGGAGTACTTGAGTGAGAACGAGGTGGTTGAAAGTGAAGATATGGCGGAGGTACTGAGTGCCGAGTTGCCGGAGACGGAGGAGTGCACTGCGAGGGAGCCTACGACGGTCGCGGAGGACGCGCGCACGAAGAGCACCAACACCGATGCCGCCGCCGCGGTCACGGCGCGTAGGGGGGTCATCAGGAAGGGGCACCTGCTATGTGAAGGTGAGTAGTAACAATGGCAATGCCGCCGCATCGCGGACGCCAGCCACGGAACGCCTCAATTAGACTGATTGGGAGTAGCGTGTGAATATTAAATCGTAACTGAAGTCACAGATCACAGTCACAAATCCAAGGGTGATTCGTGATCACAGTTTCACAACGGAGATATGCTTGTGGAAGAGAGTAACGAGGAAACGCGTTGTTACAAGGCAGACAAAACAAAAATGAGATCATGGGGAGCTGAATGAGGAGATGGACGAGAGGGATGTGGTTGTTTCTAATCGTCGGTTATACTAGTGGTGGTTGATCGACTAGCGATGCGACCGCGAGACGCCTAGAGAGCGCAGCCGGTCGCAACTCTCCATCTTCATGCCTTTTGCCTTTTCGTACTTTTCCTGGTTCACAAAAAACCAGCCCTGGGACTCTTCAAGCTTGCGTTGCCGGAGGTCGTACTCGTAATCGCACTTGTTCTGAAGGATGCGCACGAACGAGGCCTCTGCGCGCTGGTCTAGCTGGGCGAGGCGCTTGTCGCTGTAGTCTGCGGTCTCGGAGGGGTTGACATAGTACGGGACTTTATAATTGCGGGAGACGCGCTCGGCGGTGTAAGGCGGCGCGGGGGTGAATTCGAAGCGGGCTTTCGTCTGAAAGATGCCGGAGTCGGAGGAGGAGGAGGAATCGAAGAATGTGGAGATGATAGGCACGATGAAAAGCAGGAGCAGCGGGAGCAGCTGTAGCAGCATGCGGGGCGATAGTGATTCAGTGTTTGCATTGGCCCCGTTGGCGCCGTTGGTTTGTGGGCGGCGGGGCTGAGCGCCGCCGCCGAAGCTGCTGAAGGGAGATCCGCCGCCAAAAGAGTGGATGCGGATGCCAGGACCACCGAAGCCGCTGAAAGAGGTTTGGAAGCCGCCACCACCACCGCCGAAAAACATGTTGAAGAGGTCGTCTGGCGAGATCTCGTCGCCGTACATGCCGCCTCGTTGTGCGAAGCGCTGGCCGCCGGCGGAGGATGATGAACTGTAACCAGAGGACGCACCTCCACGGGAGTCGGGGTCGACGCCGGTCTGGTCGTAGATGCGCTTCTTTTCTTCGTCGGATAGGATCTGGAATGCCTTAGAGACCACTGTTGAGGGATTAGCCGGGTATATTCCCAAGACAATTTGCACCAGGCAGACATACTCTTGAACGCTTCATCAGCACCAGGCGCGCCATTCTTATCTGGATGCATCAGCAGCGCGAGTTTTCTGTAAGCGCGCTTGATGTCGCCGTTGGTGGCGGTCTTCTCGATGTCGAGAATGGCGTAATACTCGTGGTGCTTGCATCTGCGGACGCGGTTGACGGCAGAGGCCTGGGAGGGCGTGTAGTCACGGTCCTGGCGGCCCTGGTTGTGTGCGCGATTATCCCCTGCGGAGGAGGACATTGTAGGGGGGGATGGTGGGGTGGTGGGGTGGTGAAGATGGCGGTGTTGGAGAGTTGTGCCACTGCAGCAAGTACGGCGGGGATGGAGGCTCGCGCAGCCAGCAACGTGCGGGTGAGATGGGGTTTCGATGGAGGAGGGCGACAGCTAGAGGAGGAGAGGTGGAGGGAGGGTGGACTGGGCGGTGGGTGGAGACGGTGACACTGCGATGCTGCAGACGGAGTGTCGAGGAGTCGAGAAGAAGTCACGGGGCCCAGACCGGAGCGCAATATCGCTCCGCGGACAACTACGCATATCGTGTTGGGTCTGCTTGGTTTATCTGTGTTTATGGGCTAAATGCATTGAGTTATTCCACTCTAGAGTTTCGCAACAGAAGTAGTTGGCGGAGTGCGCTGGCAGAGTGGCCCGGGAATATGACCACGTAGACGCTTACAAGTCCACCTTCACGACTCCGCGGTTCCCAAAGGCAGTCACAGACGTCAATCAGCTCAGAATGTCGCAGTCCCTACAGCGTGTTATTGCATCATCGGCACCTGCAGCTGTTTTCCGCATGCGCTGCGGATCTCCGCGTGTGCTCCGGCGGGGTCAATTTGTCGACAGCTTACGGAGTGCACTCTTCCCCGCCTCGCTATCTCCTCCGCTCTCTTCACTCTCCTTCCCCCGTCTCTTCTCCTCATCGCCACCCGCAATGGCCAAGCGCGAGTTCGTTGCCATCATCCCGGATAAGCCCGACTCTGTGCGTCCTGCTTCGGTATTCGTGCTTATTTGCGCCAGCTAATCCCTACAGGTCGACCGCCGCATAGCTGTGCGCCAGGCGCATCTTGAGGGCGTCAAGAGCCTCTTTGCCGACGGCGTCATGGTTTCGGGCGGTACGTCGCTCTTTGAGCGCGATTGAGTAGAATGCACCGGCTAACATCGACAGGCGTCTACCTCAACGAGCCCATCACCGATGGCGTGAAGCCCGCGTTCGCCGGCTCCGTCGTCAACATCCTCGCGGAGTCCAAAGAGGAAGTCAAAGAGATCCTGTCGACTGACCCGTATACGACTAACGACGTCTGGGACTGGGAGAAAGCTCAAATTTTCGACGTGAGTGGTGGCGGATGGCTACGCCGGTGGACGATTACTGACGATTTCCTAGTTCATCTGCGCCGTCCGCAAGGGCAAGTAAACCTCGCATAGAGGGTATGCAGTACATACAGTTGGATATTAGGAATAAGAACGTTCATGAATTTTGATGATTCTCGTGACTGTTGCTCAATGCCGTCGATGTTGGGCTAGGCACTCAATTGTGCCTTCCCCTCTTTGCCTCTACCTCTAAGTCTTTTCGTCACCTGTCTCATTATGGCTTCTCTTTCTCTCGAAGTCTTGCACTCTCAATCCTCAAACATATTCCTGTAGACCACAGTGACCAAACTGCACAACCGCAGCTTAGTTTTCGCATTTCGTGCCATAAACCTCGCGCATCTTCACGCCTCCGCGGCACCGAGGAAGTTCACCATCGCGTCGGGCCACCGCGGACTCCCCGGCCACACGACCACCGCCACTTTCCGCACGCATTTACGCCGCCAGGCCCCCTGAATCGCCTCAATCCCCCCGCCCATGTCCCATTGCAGCCGCCTCGGCGGGCGTGCGTTGCGCGCTACCGAGCTGCGGCCACATCTCACTCGCGCCGTCGCTGCCGCTCGTCTGTCGTTCCACTTCGCGCATGCTGCGCGCTCCATTGCTCGTCCTGCGACGGACAAGGACGCAATTCACGCAGGTGCTGCGTCGACTGCGGACAGAGCTGCGTTTACTAGTAGCAGCAGTGCAAGTGGGAGCGCAAGCAGCAGCGGCGGAACTGCGTCGGCGGCTGAAGCGTCGACCGCTCCTAACTCACCACAGAGCTCGAATACCCCTCCACCGCCATCCTCGCCGCTGCGCCGCGTCGCGTCACTGCTCTCCTCAGTGATCCCAGATCAGGCACCAACACCACCCGCCATGGACCCGTCGATAGCACAGTCAAGGGCGTTCGCGGACCCCCTCGCCCTCGTCGCCGCAGAGATGACCACCCTAACAAACAGTATCCGCGCTCTGCTGGGCTCCGCGGACCCCACGCTCGACTCAGCGGCGAAGTACTACGTACAGAGCCAAGGAAAGCACATCCGACCACTGCTCGTGCTGCTCATGAGCAAGGCGGTGCTACGCGTGCCCAAGGCTGACAACCTCCCCGACGTGTACGACATCGACCTCAGCATCTCCCCTCTAGACATCCTCCGCGACTTCAACCCCGCCCGCGTCATCTCCACAATTGCAAGCAACGTCTCAAGGGTAACGTCCCGCCGCCCGCCGGATGCTGATGTCATCGAGCCCGATACTGGTATTCTGCCGTCCCAGCGCCGGCTCGCCGAGATCACGGAGATGATCCACGCTGCGTCGCTGCTGCATGACGACGTTATCGACGATGCGGAGCTTCGTCGTGGGAGCCCGTCTATCAACTTGGCATTTGGAAACAAAATGGCGATCCTCGCTGGCGATTTTTTACTCGCTCGCGCGTCCGTCGCGCTTGCGCGTCTCCGCAACGCTGAGGTGACCGAGCTCATTTCCACTGTCATCGCGAACCTCGTTGAAGGTGAAGTCATGCAGCTGAAGAACACTGCCACAGAGGATGCCACCACTGGTACCGCCACTGCTGCGACGTTCGAGTATTACCTCGAGAAGACTTACTTAAAGACGGCGTCGCTCATCTCAAAGTCGTGCCGTAGCGCTGCCGTGCTTGCTGGCGCGCGCGAGGACTTTATTGAGAACGCGTATCTGTACGGCAGAAACATCGGCATGTCGTTCCAGCTCGTGGACGATCTCATGGACTACACGATTTCCGAAGCCGAGCTCGGAAAGCCCGCGGGTGCCGATCTACAGCTCGGCCTCGCAACTGCTCCTGCTCTGTTTGCATGGCAGAAGTACCCGGAGCTGGGGCCTATGATCCGGAGGAAGTTTTCGCAACCTGGTGACGTTGAGAGAGCACGCCTATTAGTAGCTCAGTCTGACGGCGTGGAGCAGACGCGGCAACTTGCGAAGTCGTACAGCGACAAGGCTGTGCAGGCGCTTGCGCAGTTCCCAGACTCTGCGGCGAAGGACGCGCTAATAGACATGACAGCGACGGTACTCAATCGCCGCAAGTAGTGCGTATCTTGTAACCAACCATTTATTTGTATATAGTTGTACCTTTCTCGTTCGATGCATAGTTCGCTTGTGTACGCTTATACATTCGCATAACAATACCGTGGTAATTTTTGACTATTGTGGGCGACGCCTGCGTGCCTTGGTCTGTTCCTGGACTAAAATACTGTAAACACCGTGTAGACCGCAAAAAATAGAAGACATCGCTATATATCGTGTGGGGAAAGGGCCTGCCCGTCCGGGATCACAGCTGCTGCAGCTACGAACCTACAACTCGGAAGGTGGAGGTGCCGGAGACTTGGTCGGCTTGGTACTGTCTGGTCTTGGGATCGGTGAGTCTCTATACGGCTGCTGATGCTGGCCCATCATGGCAATGACAGAGGAGCTTCCATCGGCCGTAACAACCGCTTCGAGATCCGGGACAGGGCTGCGGCCGCGACTGGCGAGACCCAGCATGGCTGGGAGGCCGCCACGCTGTATGACGTCGGAATAGACGCCGGGTGCGCGATCGTAGTTGACGATGCCGTTGGTGGCGTCCTCACGGCGGGAATAGTAGACGTAGAGGAGGTAGAGCGCATGGAGGAGGCCGGGAAAGTAGCCAAGGAGGGTGAGGGCAAAAGAGATCAGGAGATCGACGGAGCAGCCGGAGATCAGGAATATGCCTAGCGGTGGTACTGATCGAGCCGTGAGCGGGAGCAACAAGAGAGGACTGACAAAAGCACCTACGGAAGAGCGACGCGATGATCACGACGAGCGATGATAGCGGGTCCATGGCGGCAGACTGGAGCATTGGCGGCGGTTGGGGGTGAGGAAGAAGAGCACGAAGAAATGTCTTATGGCGAGACCGCTAGTTGGGTGCGGAGAAGACTGTGACGTCAGCGCATCGCCGGCGTTCTCCGGTCGGGTTCGGCTTCGCACTCGGCTTTGACTTTGCGTTCGTCCGCGAGAGCGTCCACGGGAGCGTCCACGGGAGCGTCCACGACGAGGCTATATCACGGCTCCCGCCGTCCCTCACGGCTGCCCTACGAGCTTTTGTCCTTCAATGACTACGACAACTCCTGCAGCGCTGCTTTCCGGCGCTGTCCGCAGTGGCGCCGTGGATCTCTACAACGCGCTCAGCGTCGTGCGTGCTCTTGTCCGCATTCTTCTCCGCATCAAGATAACTGACTCTCATCAGACCCTCAAACAAAACACCAACCGCCTCTTCCGCTCGTTTGTCCTGGTACCTGCGGGTACCTTTCTTATGTTGCTGTTCCTGTACGGTATCCATGCTGCCATCAGTCTGACTCCCGTCAACTTTCCTGCGTCCGTGATCTGCATGATCCTGCTCTTCCTCTTCCTGCTCCTCGTCGACATCACCCTCGGCTCCCGGCGCGCCGCCGCGCTCACACGCATTATTGATGTGCCCCTGGGCTTCTATCTACGGTGGATCAATACTTTCTTCACCCCCTCGTTCGTGAGGCTACCACTCTCACCTGCGGTCGGCGGCGCAGAGGTTGGAAAGATCGCTGCCGTGTTTATTTTGGGATTCGTGGTCACTATGGCGCTCACGGCATACATGGTGCTATTTTTGCAAAAGGCGTTTAACGTTACCAAGCGCGCCATGACGGAGCGCGCTGACGAACTGCCACCACCATTGTCGCCTGCACTTTCTGCCAGTCATGCCAGCGCGCACGGTCACCGTCATCACATGCGTTCTTCTTCCGACGATAGCACGGGTGAAGAGTTCACTGAGTCAATTGAACTTGACATACTCCGCAACGCGTCGTCCTCAACGCACTCCCAAGCACACATTCTCGCGCCAGAGCGCGCGGTAGAGCGGCCCCTTAGAACACGAGAGGTTGCGAGCATGCAGCAGCAGGACTTGGAGGAGATTATTATGAATCGCGAGATTGATATGGATCTAGCGAGTATGGCGGATGCGAGTAGCACGCATAGCCTCGGTCCTGTGCCCACGAGAATGTCGTTCACCGCCACGCGCAATTCTCATGATGTGCAGGGGATGCGCCATATTCGGAGGGTTCTGACAGGGGAGATTGCTCCTAGTGAAGAGAGCCCAAGAAGAGAGAAGTCTGAGGCTGCTGTAGGTGAAACTGACGACGATGCCTCGCCTGTACCAATTGCCCCAGTTACATCACACGCCTCGACTGTCTCGGCTGTCTCGTCAGACGAAGAAATCCCCGAGTCTGAGGGCTACTTCCTCATCGGGACACCGTCACTGCGCTCGCAGTGGTTCGCCGCAAAGTTCACACAGTATCTTGACACGACAATCTACACCATTGTGTTTCTCTGCGTCGGTCTGCCACTATACTTTGTGATCAACTTCTCACTTGTCGCGCACGGCACTTTCACTGTACTCATGCTTTTCTTCGGCCTGCGGTTGCCGCTGAAAGTTCGGAGATTCATGCATCCCATTTTCACATGCTCGGGATTTACCATCCTGGGGATCTATGTGATGGCGGTCGCGCACAGGCAGACGCTCGACGATGGGCTTAATGCGTACAGTACGGGCAAGACATATCTCTATTTGTTTGGTGAGAACGAGTATAGCCAGTACACGCCGGGTGCAGGCGACGTGCTGCGTTCGCTGCTGGATGTGAGCATCGTTGCTCTCGCGCTGCCGATGTACCGCTACCGCGGTGACCTTCGGAAGCACTTTTCCATCATCATAATCCCGAACGTGGTCACCGCACTCGTTACTTTTTTTGCCTACCCACCGGTGTGCTACGCCATCGGTATTTCGGCTGAACGCTCAATTGCGTTCATAGGTCGCAGCGTCACGCTTGCGCTTGCATTGCCGGTCGTCACCGCGCTTGGGGGCTCCCAGTCCTTGGTCGCTGTCGTTGCGATTCTGAGCGGCATCATCGGCGTGCTTATTGGTGGCTACATTCTCGCAGCGCTGCGCGTGCGTGAAGAGGATTACCTCACGCGCGGAATCACATTGGGAATCAACTCGTCGGCGGTGGCGACGGCGCATTTGTTGACTATTGATCCGCGTGCGAGCGCGTTGAGCTCGCTGAGTTTCGTGTTGTTTGGTACCACGTTAATTATACTCAGTGCGATTACACCGATAGTGAACATCATTCGGAGCATGGTTGGGTTATGAAATTGTTATTTCTTCGGCGCATTTGTGATATACGCGTGTTTAATTGATTAGTATCGTCTAAATAGGTATTATGTACATTTTGTCATAGGCCGAGTAATCCGGTGAACCAGAGAGCAACGTCGTAGAACTCAACCTTGCTCGCTCGCTTGAGGTACTTCCAGTACGCCTGTGAAGTACCGAGCAACCTGGCGAACGGGGATGTCCAGGGGATGTGTTGCAGGTTCTCCTTGTCTTCTTGGTACACTGTACGCGCACAGTACTGCGCCATGATGAGGAAAGTTCTTTCCGGCCCAATCGAGGTTTCCAGCATCTCGTCCAGGGCGCGAGTGAGGTCGTTCGTTTTGAGAATGAGCAGCACGATTCGCGGCATGCCGGCCAGTAGTTGCACTAGGTTCGGCATGAGTCCGCCTTGCAGAGCAGCGACCATTTTCTGCATCTCATCACGAGACCGACGCGTCATGATCGCAGTCTTTGCGGTGCGGAAGTCGCGGCCGGTGATAGCGGATGCAAAAAGCGGGAACTGGTCATCCGTGACACCCGCAAATTCGTGCGCATACTTGCGCATATCTGCTTCGTCGGAGTCGATCACAGCGAGCCAGAATTTTGCGTAGCTGCGACGAAGGTCGAGAGGCACGTCGCGGTAGAGGCCGTGGTCGTAGAGCACGATCTCAAAGTTGTTTCCGCGGTTATACCAGGGACCTTGTTCGGACTTGGGGAGCGGACGGATGGCGAGGTTTCCGGCGTGGGGGTCACAGTGAACGAGCACGCCGGGGGTGAAGATCATGGTGTTGAAGATGTGGGAGAGGCAGATGCTGACTCTGTCGCGGGAGATGCCGTGGGTGTCGAGGAATTTTAGATCATCTGGACGTGCGCCAGTGATATCTTGGAGAGTCAGATGAGATCATGGATAAGAGGGAATGGGGCTTACACTCCATGACGAGAATTCGGGGCTTGGCCCAGATAACCTGGGGCACACGCAACGCGGTTAGTTTCTTCATGTTACGGAAGTAATTCCGCGTGCGAATAGCGTTCTCGGCTTCAGTGGTAAAATCGAGCTCCACAAAAATAGATTGATCAAGTTCGTTGTAGAGCCACATCATGGGGTAGTCGGGAAAGAATCTGTCGATTGCGGCGAACACCATTTTCGTGAGTTTGAGGTCGAGCGGGATGAACTCGGCGAGTGCGGGGTGCTGAAATTTTACCGCGACGCGTTCACCAGTTTCGCGGAGCACGGCTACGTGGACCTGCGCGAGGGATGCGGTGCCGAGTGGTTCAGGGTTAAAATCGCTGAACACGTCGTCGAGCTTCATGCCGGTGTCCTTCTCAAACATAGCGGTAATGCACTCGATAGACGACACTGGGCACTGGTCCTGCAGGGGGATAAAGGTCGTGGTCCACTCCGGTGGGAGCAGGTATGTCATTGCGCTCAGGTGCTGGCCCATCTTGATGTAGATCCCCGCGTTGGCTTCGAGCACCTTGAATGTGCGGTCGGCGCAGCGCTGGTGACACGCCGAAAGCGCCGCCTGTCGCGCATCTTCAGAGTCGAACTTTGTCTTGAGTACGACGCGGTAGTCATCAAAGCACTTTGCGGCTGCGACAACAATGCGAGTACTGCGCTCCGACACCGTCGCCACCCTACCCAGCATCTGCTGCAGCTCGTCGTAGTAGTACGACACCGCGGCAGCGGAGCCGGACGCACCGGCGACCGAAATCACGACAAATTTTCCGGCGCCAAGCGTGGGCAGAAGTATCTCTGTCGAGAAAAAGCGTCGGGAGGAGTGCGCGTAGTGCTGCGCGTGAGGGTGGTGAGCCCGGTGGCCATTGCGAGGACGTGGGAAGACGAAGCGTGTCCACTTCGAGGGAGTTACGAAGCCATAAACAAGTTTGCACGGAGAACGAAACATTATGACGCTGTTATCGGGAGTGCTGGGGGCGCGCCACGACGCACATGCGAGGATGAGGATGATTGGCGGTGGTGATGGTGACAGACAATAAGTGGCCGAGGAAGCAGTTCGCGAGCCGCAGCGCACCGCCACGAGCCGCAGCACGTGTTGTATGGCGGTGCTACGGCGGTGCAGGGCTGGACCTGAATTCTTTTCTTCCAACGTTCACGTCGCCAAGTCTCCCTTCCTCGCCGCCTTTCTTCTCTATCGAACAAACACATCCCATAGTGACGTGCCAACGGCAATCTTCAGCGCACTGGTCGCATCCGGTCTTGCCCCTCTGACATCCCCGCAATGCGTCGCGCTGCCTCCGCGAGCGCAAGCCGCGCGTCCGCCGGGGTGCTTCTTCTCATCACCTGCCTCCCGCTGCTCCTCTTCCTCGACGCAGTTTCCGCTGCAGCAAATCTCAGCAACCGCCAGTCGCGTGACTCGTCTATCGCCGCAATTGCGCGCGCACAACAGGGGCAGTTATCCATTGCGGATCTGGGCCGCGCGCCCTCGGCACGTCGCAGCTACCTGTACTCCCCGCGCACGCCACACTCGCCTCCGCTCCAGCCCGCGTCGTCGGCCGCTGAGCCTGCGGCCGCAGTGCCGGTTACGGAGCGACGAATTGATGATTGGAAACTTTCGGAGTTTTTGCTCATCGCAACAGTCGACGGCTCGTTGCATGCGTGTGATCGCGATACCGGCGATGAGCGTTGGGTGCTGCATGGTGAAGGCTCCGTCGTGCGCGCGTCGCCCCCGCCGAGTAACTATTCCCACCGCCGAACAGAGGACGATGTGACCTGGATAGTCGAACCATTTGGCGACGGGGCGCTTTACTACTTCACGCCAAAGTCAGGATTGCATGTAAGTTTCACCGCAAAATTCCCGCTGCTGACGGCTGCTTGGAGTATTCCGGTGCTGACGTATACAGAAATTGCCTATATCCATCAAAGATCTTGTGTCTGAGTCGCCTTCGTACATGGGCGATGATAAGGTGTACACTGGCTCGCGACAGACGACGCTGTACTCTATCGATGCGCGGACCGGTAAAGTCCTTCATGTGTACGGCGGCCACAATGCCGTGTGTCCAACGAATCAATTAAATACCTTTCAGAGACTGGACGGCACTACCGAAGACGATGAAGACGATGACAATACGTGGAATGACGCCTTTGGCGAGAAGGAGACATTCGTCCTGGGCTACACGGAGTATCGCCTCCAGATCACATCCACTGAAGGCGGCAGGGACGCCGTCGTCTGGAACGTGACCTATTCAACATGGGGTCCTAATAATGGCAACACGGATCTAATCGCGCAGTACACTGCTACCCCTGATAATCTCTACATCTACGCACTGCACGATGGGTCTATCGTTGCTCTCAACATCTACGATAAGTCAAGGACCTGGTATCATTCGTTCTCCTCTCCGGCAATCGCTACCTTTGATGTATTCTCACCGTACAGAATTCCAGACAGCTCCGGAACAGAACTCATTCTTTTGCCGCAACCTAAGGATTATGACGAGCTGATGGGTAGAGATCGTGACGAAGGGGAAGTCCCTGAGAGCATGTCCACTTTCTTGGATTGCACGCATGACGGCGGCTGGTACGCACTCTCCGAGCAGCATTTTCCAGATCTAGTCAAGCATGCCCCAGCTGCGTTGTGGAATTTGGGTATCTACCCCGTCTCTAGCCCCGAGTCATATATGTCATCACTCGTCGGTGTTCACGACAGCAAGCGCACAAACGCATTCAAGCTCTTGCGCATCGACGCGCCGCCACCAGCGTCGTATCGTCCGCAAATCGACGCTGCGCCGAGTAGCGCCAGCAGTCATCATTACGAAGAAGCCTCGTCGCTTGCCCTGCGCGCTTTAGCGGACGTCGGGTTTGCGTTGTCGGTTTTAGTGGTTGGATATTTGTTCCTCATGCGCAAGGACGCGATTCGCGACTTTTGGCGGTCTAAAAAAGCGAGCTTTGAGGGGTCTGTGATCCCAGAAGTTCACACTACCCTGACGCCGTCGAACTTGTCGCGCGATGATTCAGATCCTGCGGCAGCTTCGACGCCGGAATCGACGACTACCCCAGACGAGATCGCACCGGACGAAATTGCACTTGCTATAAGTAAGGACAGTCCGGGACCATCTGCGATGGGTACCATGAAGAAGCGCAAGCGAGGTGCACGTGGTGGCCGTCGGAATGGTAATGGCGGCAGTGCAAACAAAGATGCCGACGTGAAAGTTATCGGGGAAGACTTGCCTGTGCAAGGGCGAGCTTCAGAATCTCAGTCGTCGCTTGCCATTTCCAACGGTACGTTGTCGTTGAATGTCACCGACGAGGTGCTTGGCTACGGAAGTCACGGTACTGTTGTGTATCGTGGAACATTCGAAAACCGTGAGGTTGCGGTTAAGCGGTTGCTTCTTGATTTCTACGACTTTGCAGCCCGTGAGGTGTCACTGCTACAGGAAAGCGATGATCATCCCAACGTTGTCCGGTATTTTTGCAGGCAGGAAAGCGAAAAGTTCTTGTACATCGCGCTTGAGCTGTGTCCTGCTACGCTGCAGGATGTCGTGGACCGACCGGATGATTTTTCAGAGTTGACAAGTAGGATGGACTCGCAGAACGTTCTCTATCAGATTGCAAGTGGGTTGAAGTACTTGCATTCTCTGAAAATTGTGCACAGAGATATCAAGCCGCAGAATATTCTTGTCGCGCCAGCTCGAAAGCTACACAATGGCGCTGATGCGGGACCTACGCGGCTGTTGATATCTGATTTTGGACTGTGCAAGAAGCTTGATGGCGATCAGAGCAGTTTCTATCCTACGACGCCGCAGGCGGCTGGTACTTCCGGATGGAGAGCGCCAGAGTTGCTTGTTGGGGCTACGGATTTTACTCCTGGCAGCACTGGATCTAGTACACGCACGCTCGCGCCGGCAAGCAGCACCGATGGCGGGTCAGCGGTGGAACCATCTGCAGATGCGGTTCGTGTTACGCGTGCGATTGATATCTTCTCGCTTGGCTGCGTGTTTTACTATATTTTGTCGAATGGACTGCATCCTTACGGAGATCGTTACTTACGTGAAGCTAATATTGTCAAAGGCGAGTACGACTTGAAATATCTTGAGGAGTTGGGCTACGCCGGTGTCGAGGCGTGTGATTTGATCAAGCAGATGCTAGATCGTGATCCCGCGAAGCGGCCTACAGCGGTTGACGTGCTGATGCATCCGTATTTCTGGTCGTCGCAAAAGCGCCTCAACTTTTTGCTCGACGTGTCTGACAGATTCGAGATCGAGCAACGCGATCCACCGAGCGCACTGTTGCAAGAACTCGAATCCGACCCGAAGAATGTTGTTCACAACGACTGGTACCGGTGTTTGGACCGCAGTTTGATTGAGAATCTTGGCAAGTACCGGAAGTACCACACGGATAAGGTCTTGGATCTTTTGCGCGCTCTACGCAACAAAAAGCATCATTACCAAGATTTGCCGGCGAACGTGCAGCAGGCGCTAGGACCTGTTCCAGAAGGGTTTTTGGAGTACTTCTCAAAACGGTTCCCGAGCTTGCTGATGCATGTGTACTACGTCGTCAAGCGAAACATGAAAGACGAGATGCAGTTCAGGCCGTACTTTGAGTTGTAACATGGCGAAGTTATGGAGGGAACTAGGTATACATAGGAGCTATTATAGGAGGACGGCGAGATATCATGAATTTTGGGCGGTTTGCTTATTGGGTCATAATGAAGGTGTTAGGTGTTTGTATTGTTCTTTACCGCATGCTTGCGCTTTAAATGACGTTGAGATTACGGCATTGTGTGAGCCATGATTTCATGGCATATGGTTGACAGTTTGCAGTAGTAAATTGATAACAAACTGGTTATTTAACCGGGAGAGGAAATGGATAGGAGACGGAGATGTGGACGGGCAGCGACCTCTTGATATATCACCGGATAATGGCGCCTGTTACGATTTCAGCGCATCAGTGTAAAATCAATCTGTAAATATTGTAGGGCTGGCTTCAAAGCTGATGCCGTCTAATACAGCGGTGTGTCGTGACTGCACTTGTCGTCGCGGCGGTCTTCACCTGAGCTCTGAACAAGTTTTGCGACCCACGTTTTGACATATTTCTAGCAACACCATAGCACACGCGACTTTCTTCCTACCATCTCGATGAATATGCAATCTGGGCGCTTAGGAATGGCCATGACTATGTTGTCGGTCGCACGTGTCTCGAATGCGAGGCCAGTACGGTTGGTAATGATGGCTCAGCCGCACATGAAGTCGCGTTCTACTGTCCGCGACCACAGTACAATCAGCGCCAGCGCTTACGAGTCGTTTTCCAAGTTTATCAGTAATCAGAGAACGCTATATTACGACTTCTCGAATTTCGACCAACGATGACTTGGCATTGCTTACTTGAATCAAGCGCTGGGTCTGGCGAGGGGTGCCTATTTGCATTGTCCACATTCAGCGTATGCCCGCCCGCTGGCGAATGTTCCACTTTTTATTACATCCACTCACTCATTTTCCTATTCCTCTCTACTCTCGTCGCCGGCCATCCCATCTCCCTGCTTTCCAGATCACCTGTCCCGTCCATCATCTACTCGATCATACATAGTTCACAAATCGGATCCAACGGTTAGTCAGACCTCTGCACGGTTCGCGTTTCTGTATACATCTGCATCTTGGTTCTTCACATTCTGCTCGCCGTGTCTCGGTTCGTCGGGTACTGCCGCAGTCTTTTCAGCCTGGCTCTGCAGCCTTCAACTATGGCTGGCATTGTTCCAGCTCGATAGTCATCAAACAGTCCGTTGCCGGCGATAGTCATTCTGTGTGCCCCTGGAGGTGTCCTAGATAGGACCGGGTAACGGACATGTACGGCGTAGAGCGGAATTGGACTATATACAGATGCGGCGTATGCTTGCAGCGGAGCGTCTGAAAGCTAGCTCATCTTGTTGGCGATTAGTCTAGATATTCGATTTCAAGATTGCACACAATTCTCTGTCGATACCTGGGATTCTATCAAGGCTAATGACCACTCCTCAGCGCTTCCGCGCCTATATCTCGCACATCCTGCTCGAAGTATCTCTCGCTTAATCGGGTATTACCAGAATTGCCTCTACAGCCCGCCAGTAGCATTCAAGAACGGCATTGCGGCTCGAGCTCCATGGCTTCCTAACAGTCGGTTGCTGGTGATAGTCGTTCAGCGTGCCCGGGGACGCGTGACGCATTGGACTAACTAGGCCGTGCACGCCGCCGAGCAGGATGGGACTATATATGGGCGCGAATGGTGTACTTGCAGGTCTCGGTCTGAAAGCTATCTCATCTTATTCGCTAATTAGTCTGGGTATTTAGCAGTTCTTCGTACAAGCCTCCGTATGAGTATCAAGGCTTAAAACCTCAGATTTCGATTTGAGCGGCTGAATGTACCACTGTACGCGAGTGGTGGCCAGGAGTTCGCGCAGTGATCGATCTAGATAGCACCTATTTCTGCGCGTTCTGCGTCGTCAGTGCTGTCATATATACTGAAGTCTAAATCTGAAACAAACTTGCAGATAACTAAATAAATTATCGATCGCGTAACGCCGTGGTATTTCATGCGTGGCGTGAATGCTTGCATTCGGCGTGTTGCCGAAAGTTCAAGAGCTGAACGTTGGCACGAACAGGTCCATATCGCTAGGAACCATTTTCCGCGATCATGAACTTGAAGTCTCGGTTTGGGTGATCTGTCCGAGCTATCCATTGTCATATCTTGCCGTATGATGTGCTGTGTGACGTGTGTGCTGGCGTAATGAATGTGGCCGTAAGAATGTGATAAAATGCAAGCACGCGTTCATATATCTGGTATAACCTGCAATTTATTTGTGTAAGCTACTTTCTTCGGATCTACAAACTGCTCCTTCATCAATCGAAGTGTAATACACTTCCAGTAATTTATCCCGACTTTACGCGACATCTTGATATCTGTCGCCATGGCATGCCCACCCACGCGACTCGTGATCCATGTAAGGAATGGCTTTCGGATAGTTTCTGGGTGAGCATGAAATTTCCTGAGATGTCTTCTGTACTCCTCCGTTGGCGAAGCAGTGTTCTGTTGTCGTCGCCTTATAACTACTAGCTAGCTACTAACAACAAATCGCTAAACAGCAAAGCGGAGCTGATCGCACGAACCGCGAATTCCCCATCCATATCTCCAATTCTTAGTAATCATCATCCTCGTTTCGTATTTCTTCACTCTTCGTAGTGCCCAGCGCTAAACTTTAGTCGCTGACTTCGCGTAGTTCCTAGAGCAAAGGTGCGCCGGACACGTCCGGTGCCGAGCCACTTCTCGTGCGGCTTGCTAAGTTACCCGGAGCGGAGAACACGGTACTACGTCCGATATCTGGGAACTAATAGGAAGGGCCATACCAAGGAGAAAGCACTGTTTCCCGTCCGATCAACACACGTTAAGCTTCTTTGGGCCTACTTAGTACTGCGGTGGGAGACCACGCTGGAATCGTAGGTGTTCTTCTTTTTTGTTCTCCTACGCTCCTCCATTCCTTGAGGAGAGGAAGGCACAGTTGCAGAAAGGTGTTGAAGTTCGTGGTGGTGTACGAGTTGGGAGATTTCACGTACGCACTTCTGTGGCGCGCATCGCGCATTTCAACGAGGAAGGGATGTTGATTTTTTCGGTACGATCGCATTACCAGTCCGGCAAACTCCCGACGATCATAGGCAACCGGTTGACTGGTCGGTACGTAACTGGAGCTTCCCACTTTGTTGTGTGTGCCTCCTTTATCTTGAATTCAAACGACGACACAAGGGCGAGCAAGATTGTCTTGAAACTGAGCTCAGCGAAGCGGCGACCGATGCAGCCACGTCGTCCTTGGGAGAACGACAAGAACACAATATTGCTTGTCGCCTGCCGGCAGTTCCAGCGATCTGGATGGAAAACAAGCGCGTCGTCGCCCCATAACTCTGGAGACTTATTCAGCGCGGCGAAAGAAAATATAATGAAGGTGCCCTTGGGGATGAATTTTTCCGCAATGGTGGTGTCTTTCCGAGCCATGCGTATTGTCCCGATGACGGGGGGCGTGAGGCGGAGGACTTCGCGGGCGACATTGTTGAGGTATTTGCGGGAGTCGACGTTCTCCAAGGAGGTGATGGAGACGAGGCCGCCGGGGAAGTGCGATCGGATTTTGGCGCGTAAGCGGTCTTGGATGGCAGGGCATTTGGCGATTTGGTTTAGGTCGATGGAGCATGCTGATGCAGCTGTCTCGTGGCCCGCGACAAGGACTGGGAGAGTTAGCCGAATGAGGTGGTTGGGGAGATGAAAGGAGAACGTACAAGTTGTGAGTTGGCCGGCCATGTCGAAGACTGTCCATTCGCCACCTGTTTCCTCGATCATAACGCTGATCAAATCTGCTTCCTTGGAATGTAAAACCTGTCCCTCTCTTTGCCTCTGCGCGTGCGCTTCGAGTTTCTTCTCGACAGCCTCGACCGCGAATCTGCGAATAACCTCACGCGCGTGCCAGAGTGCGCGATTGGCTTTGAATGGCAAGTATCTGAAACCTGAGATTATTATCTGGCACGCGAAAATGACCTTGCTGAGGCCGCCACCTATGAATACATCGCGGTACGCGGCTGCGAGCTCGTTGTCTGGGTTATCGAGGCAGTTGAATGAGAGTTACAGGCCCGCTTGGTAGATGATATCAAGAGTGAGCGCAGTTAGTGTCTCGTGGACATCGATTTCTGCTTGATTGGCGTCGCTGCCGGTCGCGGCGTCCGTAATGAGATTGCGGTCATGCGCGACGAAGCGGCGAGATTCATCGAGGAAGACGAGCATCAAGGAATTCATATGTACGAAAGAGAACGCTTTGAGAAGAAGTTTGCTCTGTTGCTTGTGCATACCGCCTTCGCAAAGAGCACGCCATTGCCGAAGATTGGTTTGAAAGCTTCGGAGACGAACGGCGGACGGATGTAGTCGTAGCTGTTTATCATCATGATGTCGGTGAGAGCTTGAGGGACATCTGTAGTTGTTAGCGGAGCACACTCGAGTGGTATACGTAAGGAGAGAAAGTGCGTACAGGGAATATGGCGTCGTAGTTGAGCACGCTCTTGAGCACGAGGATGTCTTGGCCGCGATTATCCTCCGCATACTCGAAAAACGGAGTATCATCCCGGCGCCGGACCTCGTTTAGAAGGTCGCCAGAAGCCAGTGTGGTTTTGTCTTGGGACGAGGGCGGAGACGCAGCGGAGATACAAAGAAGGGGTAGATTTGGAAGTAGTATACTGGCCGGGCTAGGAGGAGCAACAGGACGAGCCTGTACAGCAGCGGGGACGGCATTCGGCTGATGTATTTGGAGCAAAAGAGCAGTACCACGACGGCAGAGAATGAGAAGAGCGTGGGGACCCCATGACAGCGAGCACTGCTGGTGGAGGATCGTCGCGTAAGTTCAGGCAGCAGAGGAGGCAGAGCCGAAGGACGAGGATAGACTACGGACGGATACATCAGTGGAGCGCGCTGCACTAGACCTCTATCAGATATGGTCACTATGTTATTCAGTAGTATGCTCGGTCGGTGCCTGCGGGCCAGGGGCATCTGCACGACGCACACAGAGACACAACGCGTACGCAACTCGCCACCAGCATTTCACGACATGGCGCCTGGACCGTCCAGAACGGCCACATCAGTACAAAGTACGCCGGTTCCGTCGCCAATTTCGTTCGGGCGCGCGGATGTCTTCCGCACAGGCAATTTCGCGTGGATTTCATACCGCTGAACTCAAACGTTGTGAGCGATGAGGACGGAACATGTGGTTAGCCTGGAACGGCTAGTGGGCCCCCCGGCGAAGCGAAGAAGCAGATTATTCTCCGGTCGCTGACAGCTCAGGTGCAGCTTCGGATATTGAGCTCACGATCGTGTTGCGCGAATGTATAACATACGGGTTGCACGTGGATGGCAGCGCCCGCCGATGGCAAAACCCGTAGTGGGAGATTATAGCTTTGTGCGGTTTAGATACTATATTCTACATCTAGTCTGAATCATGCCGAGTCCCTAATTGTCGGTGCCCCAGTCCGGTAGCGCCTCGACGATCAGCGGTAATCCACCGACAGGACGGTACGTGATCGACGAGCGGAACTGCACTTGCTGGCCCTCCTGCAAACTGAACTTGAACGAGGAGACGATGGCGAGCAAAATCGAGCGGAATTCAAGCTCCGCGAAGCGGCGTCCGATGCACGAGCGTGGGCCCTGGAGGAAGGATAAGAACGCGAGGTTGCTCGTGGCCTGTCGACCGTCCCATCTATCCGGGTTGAACTCGAGCGCATCCTCGCCCCACAGCGAGTGTAGTCTGTTCATGATGGCCGGGGAGATGATGATGGTTGTGCCCTTTGGAACAACGTGTCCGCAGATCTGCGTGGTCTCGCTCGCCATGCGCATTGTGCCCATCACGGGTGGAGTCAGTCGGAGCACCTCGCGTGCGACGTTGTTGAGGTATTTTAGTGACTCAACTTCTTCGTACGTGCGAATCGCGTCGAGGCCGCCTGGGAATTGCGTGCGGATTTCGGCGCGTAAGCGGTCTTGGATGTCTTGGTGCTGGCAGAGGAAGTGGAGTGCCAGTGTTGTCGCCGCCGCCGTGGTTTCATGGCCCGCAATCAGAACTAAAATATCAGCAACACTTCAACGGTAAAAAACGAGACAGAACTCACAGGTCGTCAACTGGTCCACCATATCCTCGACCGTCCACTCGCCCTTGCTCTCCCGGATCATGACGCTGATAATATCGTTCGACCCACCCTTCTCCTCCTGACTCGCCTTGTACGTCGCCAACTTCTTCTCGATCGCGTCGATTGCAAACTTACGGATAATCGTCCGCGCCTTCCAGATCTTGACGTTGCGCTTGAACGGCAAAAACTTGAACCCGGGAATCACAATTTGCAACACAAACATGATTTTGTTCACGGCGCCGGTTTGCGCAAACACGTTCTTGTACGCCAACGCGAGCTCGTTCTCTGGGTCTTCGAGCGAGTTGAAGTTCAGTCCGAGGCCGGCGCGGTAGATGATATCTAGCGTGAGTGAGCTGAGGGACTGGCTTACGTCGATGATGGCAGTGTTCGGAGTGTCGGACGCTGCAATGGTCTTGCGTACGACGCTGACATAGCGGCGCGATTCATTGAGGAACACTGGGACAAGAGAGTTGACATTTGCGAACGAGAATGCGGGCATAAGCAGCCTGCGCTGCTGCTTGTGCAGATTGCCTTCGGAGAAGAGGATGCCGTTGCCGAGGATGGACTTGAATGATCTCGCGATAATTGGCGGCTTGACGAAGGTGTAGCTGTGCGTTTGTAGGACTTCGTTCATCGCCTTGACCGAGATCTACACGCGTCAGACTCAGCCCCAGCTCCTTCATACAACAACGCGACTAACCGGAAACAATCTCTCGTTGTTAAGGACACCATACGTAACCATCAAATCATCATTCGGCAGCTCCTCCGCCCACTCTAGCACTTGCGTACCGTCCGGTCTCTGGATATTGTAACTGAAATGCCCGTACAGCCAATGCGGCTTCGCCTTCGGATGCGGCAGCTTACGCAGCGGGGATGTGTAGAACGCGTAGATCTGGTAATCGTAGAGCGGCTTGCCGAGGAGAACTAACATAATCAGTGGGTAGAGAAATACCCCCGCGATTGGGTACACCCATTTGCTGAAGGCGAGAAGTCCCGCGCTCACACACAGCGAGAGAATATTGCTGTTGACCATGGCGAATTTAGGCTGCGGAAGTGGAATTGTGATATTCTTATTGAACAATTGGGATGCTCGCGAGGTCCATACCGACGAGCGAATCGGATTATATAGAGAGTATACAGTGACGTGGACTCTTGAAGATGCTGACTATCTCGCCATTTAAACTTCGTCTAACCGTGATGTCTCTTTGACTCGGAGGTGTTTCTGCGATGTTCGCACCCGCGATGAATTCACCGCTGCGATAAGGTTTTCTGCATGCAGATATTTTGCCTTAGTGCGAACTTCGCTCTTCCACCACTACACAACATTCGCCGAGTCAGAGATTTTTGCTAATGCGAACTTTGCTCTCCGACCACTCCGAACATCATTCGCCGATTTAGAGATTTTTGTCCTCTTAAGGTAGTGCCCAACTACGTCCACAAAACTCTTGCTTGTAAATACAGCCTTGAAACGCCACGCTGACGATCGCCTCGAAGAAAATGAACATAATGGCTGTCGAGCGCGGATGCCCTTACCCGCAAGGATGCTGACATCGTGATCGCGCCATTGCTCACTCGCCAGTTCAAACTGAAGTTCGATATTGTGCGGTTTGGCATACCGTTCCGAGCATAGTAATGCCCGAGGTGTGTCCTGTTGTCGAGATCCCATAGCGCATTTAACCACCGCGCACCGCGATGAACGGAAACACGTCCCTCGCCGCGGACGCGGTACCTACAGCAGCGACCGCCGAGCCGCAACTCCCCCGCTTCGCATGTGTGATATGCCAGCAACGAAAAGTGAAGTGCAACCGGTTATCCCCGTGCTCGAACTGTTTGAAAGCGAATGCGTCGTGCGTGTACACGACGCCAAAACCGCCGAAGCGACGACGGAAAGCGAACGAAGCAATGGATTTGCTTGAGAAGTTGCGACGGTATGAAGCTGCGTTCAAGAATTTGACAACGGAGAAAGGGGTTGAGAACGAGGATAGCGCCACGACGACTGGCGGGCGTGAATCTGATGCGCCGTCGGAGGAGGGGATGAAGAGTAAAGGTGTTCATATCGCGCCGGCGAACGAAACTGATGGCCACGGACGACTGGTTATTGACAGGACCAAGACGAAATATTTCGACAGCTACACGTGGGCCGATTTCGCGGATTATTATATCACGGCGCGGAACGCTAGAGACAAGTCACAAGCGTCGCCGCTTTCGATCGTTGAATACGACGACTCAAGCTCTCCGGCGAGCTTTTCATTACAGCGACTAGCAAGCGGGTTGTTGCTTTCCCACGACTTCAGCGGCGAGGGCGCAACTATGACGTTGCCGGCGGCAGAACAGTTGCAGTATATGTGGTCGAGGTACTTGGAGAACGTCGATCCGGTCGCTAAGATCATACATGGGCCTACGGTTCAGAAGATAGTAGACGAATACGCCGCAAATCAGACGAATTTGTCGACGGAGATTGAGGCACTTTTGTTTTGCTTATGCGCGGTTACTATTGCGTCGTTGACGAATACAGATTGCGAGAAGGGACTCAATGCATCGCGAAAGGAGTTGTTGAAGTTATATCGCGTGTGTGCTGTGCGCGCGTTGACGAGAACTAGCTTTATCAAGACGACTGATGTCACGGTGTTGCAAGCATATGTTCTGTTTCTGTCATGCATTCGGCAAGAATGTGATCCAGATACATTCTGGTCCCTCACTGGCGTCGGACTTCGCATAGCTCAGCGCATGGGTTTGCATCGCGAGTTCTCGTTACAACAGGTATCTACATTAGAAGCCGAGACGCGACGGCGGTTGTGGTGGTACATCATCTGGATGGACAGTCTTAGCGCGAATATATGCGGCCTCAATCCCGTCTTCGAGGCGCTGAATTACGACGTCAGGTTACCGCTCAATGTGAACGACGCTGATCTTCTACCGGATATGAAGGCGCCGCCGGAGGAGCGGCAGGGATTCACGCAGATGACAACGTGCTTGATTCGATATAACGTGGGCCACAGTTTTCGAGAATGGCGGAGTCGTGATTTGACACGCAGGAGCTGGAACACTTTTTTCGATAAATCTGTTCCGTTAGAGGAAAAAGAGGCAGCGGCAAATAAGCTTGAACGACTATTTGAGGATAAGTTTCTCAGGTATATAGATCCGCTGGAACCGATGCATTCGCTGTGCTGTATCATTGCGCGCACGATCGTGTGCAAGTTCAGACTCGTGTTTCATCATCCACGACAGTACCCCGATATCTCGGCGATTCCCCCAGCCGAACGCGATTTCCAGTTTCAGACAAGCTTGAAAATCATCGAGTACTACAACCTGGGCATGAATATCCCGCATATCCACGGCTTCATGTGGCAAATCCTCGACAACTTCCAATGGGACGCCTTCGTCGTGTTGCTCAACGAACTGAAATACCGGACCCATGGCGTGGAGGCCGACAAGGCGTGGGAGCAGGTGGACAAGGCGTTTGGGAATTACTTTATGATTCTGCACGATTCGCAGCGGCCACTGCATGTGGCGGTGATCACGCTCGCTTTGGCGGCGTGGCAAGTGAGGGCGCGTGCGGTTGGGTATTATCTCGAGGAGCCGCAGTTTATAACTACTCTCAAGGCGGTGGGGTTTGACCCTTTTCCAGGGACCACGGACGATGACGCGATAGTTGAGCGTGACACGTCCGTGACTGGTGGCTCCACAACACAGATGCCGAGTCTGGGGTCCAGTAGAGCAACAGAAGCGCATGGAAGAGGCGACGAGAGCAGCATCGGCAGCACCGTTCTCTCCACAGCGAGCGGCCTTGAGGAAGAAGTCAACGGCGTACAGCACGGCGCGGGGGTACAGGACGTGGTTGCGGACATTCTCGAGTCGCTGGACTACGACAGCATCGACTGGGGCATGTGGGACTCGCTACTGAATAACCCAACAGGCAGTGCTGATGGATCAGGCAATAGATGTTGAACATGCGGGTATTTGGAGGTGTCTCTGGTGTATATAACTCTCTGCTTAACTGGTCAACTACAAAAAGGTGATATCAAAAGGTGCCGTGTCGAAAAAGGGGCTTCCGGTGGGCTGTCGTGAACCTTAATTTCACGATAACGCGCGTGCGGCTGAGATGACCAGGATGCCCCTGCAAGGACGCGCCTGTTCACGCGTAGTCAAAACAGCCGTTTCGAGGAGGGGGTAAACACTCCCCGCGCAGTTTCCGCAGCGACAGACATGGTGCGCGCGTACGACGCGCGCTGGCGACCCGGCTCCTTGTGCCAGATGCGGCAGGCGGTAAACAGTCTGCGTGGGCCTTAAGGACCCCGGCGGCGTCTCCGGATTTGCTCCCTCGCTTCTTGGCTTGCACATATACACACCGCTCTCCTACATGACCTACTTTGTCACGATAACACAAGCAGTCACATCTGCAACCGCGGCGGCGACATCCGCGATGACCTCTGCGACATCATCGGCGACGGCCGCGGCGAGTTCGTCGGAGGACGGGACTACATCCTCAGCTACTAGCACATGGGCGGTTACCGTGGTTTCGAGCACGTCGTATGCGTCGCCAAACGCTTCGGGATCAGGCGGGTTTCCAAAGGGCGTGATTGTCCTGTTTGCATTGATTGCAGTCGCATTTGCAATCGGCGGGTTTTACATTTGTCGACCGCGGCGGGACGGCGACGGCGAGATCGATGAGTGGACGCAAGAGCGGGTGGACGCGAAGAAGCGGTTTGATTCGATTGCGGACAAGATCTGGGCACGCAGCGGGGGAATATACAGGTCGCCAGGTGAACCGCTTGAGACGGTGAGCCAGGTGGTTGAGCGCGAGCAGCGGGGCGGGTATGTTGCACCAGCTGAGAGCGATGATGAGGACGACGACGACGACAAGCATATTCGCAAGAGCGACGGCGACTACGCGAATCCGAGCGAGAAGGAGAAGGAGGCGTTCGGCGCGGAGAAGGTGGAGGACAGTGACACCGCGTCGCTGTCGTCAAGCGCGTCGCTGCGCACGGCACTGGACTCGCTACACAAAGCAATAAACCCGTTCGAGCGCGCAGCGTCGGTAGTGAGCAGCAGCAGCCACGGCTCCGGAGCTATGGCGATGATTACGAAGGCGCAGCAAATGCCGGCAGCGCCTGCCCCACTGATATCCCGGGATGGCGGGTTCTACTACAACAGCCCTGTGCGGCCTGCGCCGTCGGTGAGCAACCTGAGCCAGAACTCGCACGTTATTGCCTACGACGCGCAATCAATTGGACGTACGCCCTCGCCGGCGTCCACTATGGCGAGTATCCCCCTCAGCTCGTACCACACCGCGTCGCAGCGCTCGGTCCCGATGCAGACCACGGCGTCCGGATATAGCATGTATCCGCCCGTGATGCAGCCCGTCGGGATAAGCAGCGATGCACCGCAGCCGGCGATTCAGATGGTGCCGGGCGTGGCGTCTACGGGAACGTCGCCCGCCGCGACGCCGCAGCAGTCGTATTCGGATTATGTCGCGTCGTACATGAACAGCGCTGCGTCGATGCAGCAGGCGCATCCGGCTTATCCTGCGTATTTCACACAGATGCCGCAGCAGCAGAATCCGACTTACTACCATTAGTTATGTTTTAAGCGGAGTCGGCATCGTGCTGGAAAATTATAATACATTAGCACTAGGTATACTTTCGTAGATTTCATCGTCATCGTCGTCGTCGGCACGCGGGAACCAGCCGTAGTCGCTTAAACTGATGATACGTGGCCGATTATTACTATCCCCGCGGACTTCAATCCCTTCGGCCTGTAAGCGCTGACCTTGTCTATCCATGCTCTCACGCGCACGAAACGCGATCCGCCCATCGGAGGAGATAACCCGCCACCACGGTACTGATTCGCTATTAAATTCCACAAGCGTAGTTGCTGCTCCGTCTTCGCCTTCGTTGTGATTCCCTGCACGCAAGTACTTGAGCGCGGAGCCGACTTGTCGCGAGTTCTGTGGCGCTCCGATCATACGCGCGATGTGGCCGTACGTTGTGACGTGACCGACAGGCACGCGTTGCACCATCTCGTAAACGGAGATGTAGAAGCTCTCTGCCTCATCGGAGAGCTTAGGCATGGCGACGTAGCGGGCTGGTACGCAGGAAAGAGCGCCAGGATGTAGAGACTCAGGAGTCAGGGGAAGGCGGGGTGTGTAGGGTAATATGCGGTACGAGCCCCTGGGAGTGCCGCAACGGCGTCAGCCCTTGCGAACGAGACGACGGATCCGTGTGGGGACTCTGGCTGCCGTACACCTTCTGCCTTCTTTGACTTATCTACCACCGTCAAAGACTCGCGCGCTCTGCTGTGAGCGCGGTCTGGTTTGTTGAGACTGAGTGCTTGCTACCACCGCAAAATATCTGCCGACCAGCACATATCTCAGCCAACTGGCGTCCGTACGACATATTGGAGTGTGCCTAACCAACAAGCACTTTAAGCGTTCTATCCGCCTCCCCACACGGCTCTTCACCACACTGTGTCGTCCCTGCCACGGCCACACACCCTAGTCTCGCCAATGTCGACGACGGCACGCACTCCCCTTGCGGGACGACGTTTCGCCGACGAAGTCGCCTCGCTTGTTCTGAACGGTTATACAGCCGACATAGAGGCCTCGCTGGCGGCGTTGTCAGCGCAGCGTCAAGCACTGTTTAACGAACGAAGGAACGCGACGATACATGAGATTAAGGAAATTATTAAGATGAAGATCGAAGAGGTTGTGGTGTATTTTGCCGAATTAGCCGCGGCCGAGGAAGCGGCGAGTACGATATCGACGCCGGCTATGACAACCGCGACGACGGCGACGGGGACTACGAAGCGTTCTGCACTGACGCCGCCGCCTATTCCAAGTAGCCTGCGCAGCCGCGACGGTGCAAGTAATAAACGCTCCCGCAGCGGTGAAAAGAAGAAAGTCATGTTCAATCTTGGCGAGAAGATTCCCCTCGTGAGCCCCGCATCGGACCTGATGCTGCCGACAGAGGTTGTCGTTGCCGACTCCAACGCAGACGCGCAGTATTTCAAGTTACCCGCGCATATGGCGAAGCTTGACCTTGATGATGAGTTCGTGGGCACGTCGGTGTTGGGCTCAGGGCGGTTTGTGAGCGGACGCAGCGAAGCTGCAGCGTCGGAGACTCTGGCGTTCGAGACGTACCCGACGCTATATCGGCATGTGAGCGATAGTATGGTGGTCACGATATCCGAGAACGAAAAGTCCGGACCACTCAAGTTCACGACGACCGGAGCGCGGCCTGCTGGTGACGACGACGGTGACGACGTGATGTTCCACCTCGACGAAACATTGAGTCCACGGGGTTCGCCGCCTTCGACGTCCTCATTTGTGAAGCCTCCGTCGTTCAGGTTCCAGGTAGGACGGTCACAGTCGTTTACGGATTATAACCCCTCCGCGTGGAAAACCGAGGCAAAGGCAGCTACGCAAAGTGGGTGGACGGGAAATCAGGCGTCATTCCAGACATCGGCGACCAACCGCGTCGGCAGCTCGGGCAGTCTCAACATGGCTCTTGCCGGGGCCACAAATGAGAGCGACGAGGTGCCGGCATCCACGCCTGCCGTGAATATCGGCGGCCCGAGTAAACCCATATCTACTGTGCCGGTTGTGCCTAAGGAAGACAGCGCCGCTGCGGACGTGGTGAGCCTATCAACATATGGCTCCAGTGCGCCTATCGAGATCGACGTGCCGTCCGCCCCGCTCGGCCGCTTCGGCTCACGCTCGTTACACGACAATAGCGGCGAAATGGGTCTTCCAGGCGGCATGCTGGGCGAGGATGAGGAGTACCAGCTTTTGAAGATGCGGAGTCTTGAGAATCCAAATAATCTGAGCTTTTCACACCGGATTATATGGGAGGATAAGATCGGCTTTCATCAGAGCCGATGAAAGCGTGAGCATCGTGTTTATCTGTGTTTTGTTGTTGCATCGTCTAGGTTTTGATTACAGGCGTTAGGACCAATTTTGTCTACCCTTTGTTTTTGGTTTACCCCCGGTGCGCGTATCGTTCGCCAAATTTGTGTTAAACCATCTTTGTGTCCAGTCATGTTTAGGAGTTACTCCAGGTTGTGAACTGAATTTCAGCATTCCATCTTTTGCTTGTGTTGTTAACTTCCCCTTACAAGACATAGTTCCATTATGTTTGCAATCTTTTGGCTTGCGTTTCTGTCAATGTGGGTAGGTATACTCTACGTTATGCTCGCGTATGACGTCTGTGCTCTTGTGGTCTCGGTGTCTTTTGTATATAGACAAGGCTGAATGGCGTGTTGCAGAGCGTCTATTCATCAGATCGACATGTTTTACCGACGGTTCGGCTGGTGTGTTGTCGTAGTTCGTTAACCGTCAAGCTGTGAAAGATAATACTACAAATTCAAAGATTGTACAAACGCGTATACAGCTGGACTTGAAGCGTGGTGCAGATTGTGTAGGATCATGGAGTTCGTCGTGGAGTGAGACAAGCCTCGACGGCTCAGCCGCGCTATGTCATTTTTCAGAGTTGCCCATCGCGATAACTCTGACGAACCATCAGCGCGCCTGCTCCCCACATTCCACATTACTACTCACCAGCATTTCCATTCGTCGTCTACTGTGTCGTGCGTATACGGCAACAAGAGTGTCGTATCATCCTCGACTTTACTCGAGGCAAACAACCGTCACTCCGTACGGCTGGTGGAGATATTCAGCACAAAACTTTGCTCGCGACAAGGTCGGATTAGAACAAGATGTTTGGACCTTTTAGAGCGTCCAGTCCCGCTATGAGCGGTCTTCTATGGTATGTTGACGCGCACTCTGAATGCACTACCTCTTTCCCATCCCTCTAGCGAGCGAGAATGGGGACGCGAGCGGGAACGGGAGACAGTGAGGAGACACTAACACCTCCAGGAAAATCCCTTGGCGCATGTCCGCCCCCCAAAAATACCGACAACGACGGCGCCTCCGCGCTGTTGACAATGTAATCGACACTGTCGAAAAAGGCCTTGAGATGAAAGGTCTGACATGCCACATGCTTGAGCGGCTGCGCCGCGAGGTGCCACGGGAGGAAGATATGGATCCGAAGGATAAGTATACAACGTTCAGCAGGAAGGAGCGGTTTTATCGGAAGGGGTTGCACAGTAAGTTATACGTTGCTTGAACGACGGAAAGAGAGAGAGGAGTTGTATAGATGCTAATGGGCTTTAGAAATGGCAAAGTGGACGAGACGCACGATTCGGGTCAACCCGAAAGGCTTTTAGACAATTAGTGATAATGCCTGTCAGCATCTTCTTCTCGCTTAGCTCAACGCATGATATTCAGAATGCCGACGAGTGCTGGACGATTGAATATGGGAGGTTGGAGATCCACAATTTGTACTGTATATAGTCTTCGTTAATACGAGACGAAAGGGTTAGCAAGGACAACTTTTGTCTTCTCATATTCCAGCAGGTCAACCGTTTTTGGGCGGTAAGTGCATGATCCAGCACCCACCGAACATGCTAAGACAGCTCATAAATGAGTGTCGTTCAAATATGTCGGAGCAGGTGTAGAGTGCTTATCCACGTTCAAATCAGATAATCGCCACCTCTATTATCTATTGCAGAGTAGTGATGTAACAATGTATACAGTGTTAATGAAAGAAAGAACAGAAAGCAAACTCCAATCTCCGAATACAAAACCCAATGTAGTGCCGCCTAATCAAGTGTACTTTTAATCTCCGGTGTCATGACTTGTTAAATGTAAAGAGCTGTTCAATCCGAAACGCATCTACTCCTTAGCCGCCTGTAGCATTGGACTAGCCGATTCCGAGTACGGCGGCTCGACGTCCTTCTTGCGGAGGTCAAACACCTTGCGATTACGGCGAACTTTACCGTTCTTGATATTGCGACGTGAGCGCATGATGATGCTGGAGAGATCGTCGTCATCTTTGGACTCGTCGTCGTAGTGGTGTCGCTCGACCATGGATCTGCAGACCGCGTCGGGGATTGTGGGGGTCACGAGACTAAGTGTTTGTTGACTTGCTGCGAGGAGAGAAAGGTGGACCATGTTTGTGTGACTCAGCGAGGGGAGGTCGGGGTTCACTTCGGAGAGAGTAACAGCTTTCAGACGGGGAGAGGAAGGAATACATTTGTCGTTGGCAAACACGGCCATGGGTGGGTTGCCGCTCGGCGTCCATCGCTGACTGAGCTTGAAGATCATGGTGGGCAAATCTTCGCGGAAAAGCAGACGGAGTTGGTTCTCGATTTGGGTTTCGATCAACCGAGCGATGGGGGGGATGGAGTCGAAGGTAGAAGAGATCTTGATGGACTCCAGAGGGTCATTGCGGAAGACGAGTGTCGCGCCTTTGGCCTTGGAAAAGACGAGGATGACGATTCCTGAAAGTCTGATTTCGGAGAGTGTGATTGTGAGTGGGAGCTTAAGAGACGAGTTGGCCGCCAGAAAACCTGGGGATGTGAATGACGGTGTGAGGTGGGAGTAGATGTTCAGAGGATTGGCCTAGAACTGTTAAGAGGGTCCTGCATACAGTGTACAAACAGATACACACCTCTACCAGCGTACGCAATGTGATAAACGCGTCGCCACTGTAGGCCATCTTAAACACACCGCGAAATCGATCATCAGCAAGGTCACCGATTTCGACGATCTCGAGCTCCGGCGGCTGTAATCACACTGTCAGCAGCTGTTGGTCTGAATCGCGTCAATGCACACAACGCGTACCTTTGTTCCAAAATTCAGGTCAGAGACATGGATAGTGTCAACGATGATGGGCGGCTTTGTACCCTTGTTCAGTGCCTCGGTGAGGAGAGTCTTGACTTTGGGGTAAAAATCTTCCTCTGTGGATAGAGGCCATGAGAATTGGAAGGACATTGTGGTGGATTATGATAGAGTCGACATAAGAGAGCTTCAGGAGGGAAGTTGTGGGATGACTCGATGCGCGTGTGAGTAGACAGGATATGCTGCTGCCGTGCTTAGCTGTAGAGCAGTGCGGAGTGACGGGTTGTTGTGGTTATTTGCCGGCTATACGCTGGTTCTGCGAATCCAGCAAACGACACACTGGGATAAGCGTGATGCGGACGGCAGATGGCCTGGTAATATAAGCTGCGAGTAGCAGAGACGAAGATATCGGGCACGCCGCCTCTGGACTGGGGGCTAGAGGTGAAGAACAGCAAAGGAGTGTGGCGGGGAAGCTGAGGTCGCGTGAGGATTTGCGGATCGTGATTTTTCGCTTGCGAGGATTCCGCCAGCCCGAGCTCTTCAGCAGTAGGGGGTTAGTAGCCGCTAGCCGCTTTGGGTAGCACGCAAACAGCGCGTAATCTGTGCTCACGGCTACTCTGGGCGTGCTCAGCACTGCGGTGTGCCGCAATTCCCGCGCCTTCATTGGCTGGCCATACAGCCCTAGCCCTGGTCATGCCACGAAGACGCAGCGGCTTCGCGAACGCAAGACTTCGTCCTATAGTAACTAGCTCCATCCCCATCACTAACCATACCTCCGACGTCGTCATAATGAGTGTACGTGCTACGAGAATCGACTGCTGAAGTTCTTTGGTACTAACTTGCTACAGGCCGCAAAGTCCGTCAGCTCCATCATCAACAAGCAATGGTACTACCAAGCCAACCCCATGAAGCGTGAGCTCTGGATGAGAGTATGTCCCGGTGTATTGGCGATGCTAGTCAGCGGTTCACTATGTTTACACAGAACTGCTCTGAAAGGCATCGCTTCTATGACCAGTTTTATCTAACGACCTCATTCTAGCACCCCCGGAGCTCCCTCTACATCATTCCCTACTGGATCACCTTCTGGGGCAGCATGGGCTACGCTGGCTACTACCTCGTCCGGATGGGTCTGGTACGTGTTTATCTGTTCTGGAGGTGAGAATGCCACTGACCGAATCGGCGTACAGGGCAAGAAGGCGGAGTAAACCAATTCACGAGATTCGACGACTCACTGTTCCTGAAGCGCGCAGCACACACGCGATGCGATACGCTCGGGTTTGGCATTGCACAGGCCTTATAATTTCGATTTAGTGATTCACTAGTGGTCATTGAAGCGCTTGTTCGGATGTACAATATGTTAGACGAACATGGCTTTTCTTTCGAAGTACTACATGATATGGCAAACTCTGAGAGTCTGAAGTTGGAAGCTGCTTTCTAGAAAGTGCAGGGAGTGCTCTGGCTGAGTTCGGGTTGAGTTGGCTGGCGAGCCCGGAGCTAGCTGAGTGACTGGCACACATCGGTACGCTGACACTCGTGTCTGTTGTACTGCACCAACCGCCTTTACCACCACAAAAACGTAGACTTCTATGCTTCGCTACTTGTCTCATTCTCTTACGAATGCTGTTGGCAGAGTCGAAAATTCAGCACAAGTGCACACAGCACAAGTGCACAGTGTTGCGCGCACAATTGAGTTCGCGCCAAACTATAACCTCCGCGCCGCCGTGCGTCGTTTGCCAGCGACGCCTCTGACTCCAACCTCCGTCCATACGCGCCCGTCTGCTCCACCTTCGCCCAGTTAAGTCAGCTCGGGCCGGGTCCAGATCCTTCTGCCATCACATTCCTATCGGTTCCGCGACCGCAATACCCCGTCTGTGTCCCTGTCGAACCCCTGTTCTCCCAACGTGTGAGATCAGCGTTCAGCGTGCATTTCTCTAGCATTTTAGCAGCCAAGCTATCATACACAGCAGTACCATGGCTGCCGCGACGACGCCGACAGATTTTGAAGATAACAACCCGTTTGCGGGCGCGGACGACCTTGCGACGGACCAGTTGCAGAGCACCGATCACTTTGCTGCAGCCGTGGACGGTAGCAGTAGTACAGATCCCGGCGACAAGTCGCAGCGCTCGATGGTGGACGGGTTCCCTAGCTTCAGAGACAGCTACGACACGTCCTCGCATGTGGATTCGGACTCTGCGGAGCCGGTGGCGGGGAAGTCGTCGTACTCGTCGCAGATCGAGCAGATGCTGACTGAGAATCCTAATCTGGAGATCTTGATTATCGGTGCGGGCAAGAACCAGGAGGGGAGTGGCGGTGGATACATCATGTACGCCGTTAAGACTGGGGTACGTGTAAGTGACTTGAATCGACAATGTGAGTACTAATCTCTACAGGCCCTGGTCGTGCGACGCAGATACTCCGAATTCGAAAGCCTGCGGAGCGCGCTGACTCGGCTATTTCCGACACTGATCGTGCCTCCCATCCCGGAGAAGCACACCATGTGTACGTCGTACACAGATGCTGCTAACTTGATACACGTACTAACACGTTGCAGCCGACTACGCCGCGAAACCGACAAAAGCACGAGAAGACCTAAAAATCATCGAGCACCGCCAGCGCATGCTTGCAGTGTTTCTCAACCGATGCCGAGCCATGCGGCAAATCAGATCGCACCAGGTGTTTCAAAAATTCCTGGATCCTAACGTCAGCTGGGTATGTACCATTGCCCGCTTTCTAACCTGCGCGACTAACGTGCGCAGATCGAGGTCCTCAACTCGGCGCCGCTGACGCTCATTCCTAAATATGTTCTCCGAGCACCGCCACTCAATACGGCAGCACCGACACCCGGCCACGCATACCTTCCCGTTCCGCCGGCCTCAGCGCGGCTGCGTGAAGGCGACGGGATTGAATTCCAAGCCGCGGAAGCGCATGCAAAGGAGTACGAAATTGTGCTTTCCGGCGGGATTGATCGCGTGAACAAGCGTATTCTGCGGAAATACGGCGACATTGCCGCCGCGCTTGCAGAGTATGGTGCACGGTTGAACGCGTGGAGTCTGAACGAGAGCAATTCACTGGCCGCGGCAATTGAGAAGGTGGGCCAGGCGGTGGATAGCACGTACATCGCGACGGAGTGCCTTATTCAGTCACTTTCAGAGTCGTTTTCCGAGCCGCTGGGCGAGTCGGCGCAGTTTGCGTCGGTCGTGAAGGCAGTGCTGAAGTATCGACACCAGAAGGCGCTGCAGTACGAGATGACGCTGAGTTCTCTGAATACGAAGAAGGATGTGTTGTTCGGGCTCGAGCGGACGGAGATGGAGTCGCAGCGGATCAACGATTACTTGCTCCACCGCGATAATGATGGCGGCGCGAACGGCATGCAGGGGACTGCGGACGCGTCGATTAACCCTAGCGATATCGAGAATTCACAGCCTACGTATGAGTACGCCGGTGCTACCGAGGAGGACGCTGTCCCGAAGACGATGGAAAACGGGGACGACGGCCAAAGTACCGCGACGATCCGCTCCAGCGTGAACGACGACGAGCTCTTCCCACCAACGCACGCGGAATCCTCGTCGATGACAGCGCCGTCGAAACCCACGCGGCGCAGCAACGGGTTCAAGTTCCCTGGGATTGGAAAGCTGAGCGACGCGATTCACGGGATCGTGGACGTGGATCCGGAGGCTACGCGGCGTAATAACATCGGCAAGACACGTGAGGAGATTGCGATTGTAAGTGTACCGTGGGGTAAGGACAGAGATAGGCCGGGGCTAACGGTGGCAGTTTGAAACGGCGTTACAAGTCGCGGATTCGGATTTGCGGCAGGCGTCCGAGTCAGTCAAGGCTGATCTCGCGCGGTATCAGAAGACAAAGTCCCAGGATTTGCGAAAGATCATGGTGAGCACCCCTTCTCTTTGATTAGAGTTGACAGGATGGCTGACTGGTGTAGATTGCGTACGCGAAGTGCCACATCGAGTGGGCGCGCAAGAATCTAGAAGCATGGGAAGAAGCCAAGGCGCATGTGGACAAGATCACGGTTAAGTAGACAAGGGTCTACATTAGTTTACAGCATCGTCGGGCACTCCGGAGAGGAGCACAACACCTCACAGCGATTTGCTATATATTACAACCGCGACGCCCAGCTAATCTGCGTGTCGCGTCACGCAGCGCACAGTGGAGCGCGTCGGTTCGCAGCACCACAACGTCGACACTGCATCGCGACAACAGGACGCGCCATGGTGTCCGGTCTGGGGTGTGGGTGTGTTTTGAGTTGCAACAGCATTTTGCGTTTTGTTTATTTCTTATCTATTCGTTGATCCACGTGTCTCGTGCAGTCTAGTCAGTGTGCCTTTTTTGGGTTATCCACAAGTCAGTATTTTCACTCGTCAGTCAGTAGAGGGGTGTACTCGTAAGCGCGTGTTCGATCACGAGGAGTCCTAAATCCTGCTGCACGCCCGGACGTGGCCGGCGGCAACCAGATCTGCATGAGCATGCGCACAAACGAAACACGCTTATTTCAAATTCTGCAGGTCTACATCGAAGTTCCAGGCGCGTGCGCAGGCTTGCCCGCAGGTTTGGGTGCGTGGCTCTGTGTGGCGGCTTAGCGCGTTTCAAGAGGGTACGCGGCGGGCGAGGCGCGTGTAATTTGCCGTCCGTGTCGTGTCGTTTCATTTTGTGTCGTGTCGAATCGAGGCGCTGGTGCACACTGCACTGTGGAGTTGCAGTGGTGATAGGGTGGCCCACGAAGCAAGATTAAGGATAAGTGCCGTGGACGCCCGGTGACAGGCGCAGGATGCCACATGCTGTGGAGGAGGAGTAGCAGGTGCAGTGTGCGGTGTTTTAACACCCGCCATCGAGCTAGAACGGCCCACGCGGGAAAAAGAAGGTTCCTGACGTGTGCGTCCGCGGCGAAGGGTCGTGAGCCTAAGTATGAGAGCGGTGGTTAGCAAGACTAGACCAGAAAGACATACCGGAATATAGCCGTCAAGGATGGTGAAGAAGATGGAGTGGATAACAGCGACGGGGAATTTTCGAGACGGTCGCGTGGACGCGGTGTTCCAAGGTTTTGTCTCCTCGCGGACGCCATGATATGCACTCTCGCTTGTTGTGCCCCCCTTCAAAAAAAAAAAAAAAAACAAGGGTGCGATAAAAAAAAAAAGGATCTCGCACTCCAACGCAGTCCTCGATCAGCAATTCGCGGGCCATAATCAGCAAGTCATCGTCGTCGTCGTATTTCTCTGCACTTCTGCACAGGAGGCGGGCCAACGGACCTTCCGCACGCCGCCACCGCCGCCGGCGGCGCCCCTTGTTTTCCCCTGCCGCTCGGATCGGGCGATCCCCTCCCACAACGACGCTATCCCCGAAGCGTGTCGCAGCAGCGAACCGCGATGAGCTATTGACGCGTATAAAAACGAGTCACGGCCATTATTGATCACAGCATCCTCGCATCCGCAGAAATATAGAACTTTTCACGAAAAGTCGGTACCGTAACAGAACGTATGCCATACCCCGTCGTTGCACAGCTGTCGGGCTGTCGTCGCGGGCGGGAGAATCCGCGAAATATGTGCGCGGGCCGGCATTTTTTGTGAAATAATTTGTTCGGGACGCGTGCATGGACGGTCTGTGACCGTGCGGGTCCGGCGCCGGGGCCTCGGCTTCGCTCGCTGTTCGTAACTCCGCTTAGTTCGAGTTTTCACGAGTATCATCGTCGTTAATGCCACGCGAGTCCATGTGAAGTGTGCGTCTGCTGGCGGTTAGCGTTAGATGTGCTGGAGGAATGGTGTAGGAAAGAGGGAAGGGCGCTCACGATTTCGCGAATGAGGGAGGTAGGTGGTGAGCGGGATGGGACGCCGCGGCGGTCGAATCCTGCGAGCGCAATGGATTAAGATACGGTCGTCAATGGACGACGCGTGCGCTGTGTGACGACGGCAGCGAGGCAATAGTAGTGACGATGGTGGACGAGGCAGCGCAGTCGCACAAAACCCGGCCATCAAAGGCCTCCTCAGTCGGCGAAGTCGAGGCGAATCCTCAACGATCATCAGTAGTCCATATCTCCCGCTGAGAATACTCATCACAGCCAAACCGGCAATAACGACTCTGCTCTCCCCGCCGGGCTAAAAAGAGGTGCGAAAGATGGCGAGCCTGGTGTCGGTGATAGACGTGGAGGCTGCTCAAGCACTGCTGCGGTCACACCGCCCGCCGCCCGCTCTGCTTCTCGAGTCGCGCGTGAAATCCGATTCCCTTAGGTGTGCTCCGTCTCTCAGATCGAGACGGATGCGCTTGGTATGATGTAGCGACAAATTAGCAAATCTGGCAGTCGCGTCGGCAGCTGCTATCATCGTCATCCTCCTCCTCCTTCTCCTCTTCCTCCTCCTCCTGCTGTTCCTCCTCGTCGCGCGCCGCGCAAGTCCTCGCCCGCGCGGCAGTCGCGAGACCGATATATATGCACGCCCTGTACGTGCCCACTCTCTAGGCGCAACGGTAGAGCACCTCCGAATTGTGGTGTACAAAGGCTGGCTGAGAGGCACGCTCACGCGTCCATCACACCGGCGATCGCGAGCTAGTTCGGTTTTGGCAAATGCGCCTAGCTGCCAGGGCGGCGCCGTACAGCGGCGGCGGGTGCGCCGCGCGCGCGTATTTGCTATTTAGCAACGCGAGGAAAATACGCAGAGCGTGGGCTGCCGCGGGAGCGTAGCGACCGCGGCAGCAGCAGGACAGCGCCATTTCGCGCGAACGCGTCGACGTGACGCGACGCGTGGTTTGTTTATATCCACGTCGGGCACATCGCGGGCGGCGCGTCGGCGGGAGCGGGAGCGGGAGGCGCAGCTGTGGCTGACGATCGGCGGCGCAATTGTCTCTGATGCCGTGGGTCCCGTGCATTTAGAGTGCGCACCTTAATCACCTCCACGGCGGCCGGGCGATGATCGCCAACTTCCACGCTGCGGTCGCATGGATGGCACATGGCTGGCGGTCGTGGTGGCGGCGGTGGGCGGTGCTGTTGCACGACGGCAGGCGCGCGGGGCGGGAAGCGCGACGGATCGATGGAGAACGGGGGTAGAGCGCTGGCGGCGGTCTGGCGGACGGCGCGCTAGCAGGTCCGGTGCCAGTCCTCCTTGGGCGGCCACAGAATAGGAGAACCGACGTAGATTGCGTCGAGAGGAGCGCGGTGCTGGAGTATTACTAGCGCGTTGCGTCGTATCGCGTTGCTACCTCTCCCACGGTGCTCTCTCGCGATGCTGCCATCGCGGCCCCGCGTCCCTCGGCATTTCCAAACCGTCGCCGGCAACAACACCGCAGACGAGCCAATTGCAGGACGGCCCGGTACAATTACAATTTCGCCGCTCGCGTTGGCCGGGGTCGCGGGTATGGCTCCGGTCGCAGGTCTAGGCAGAACAGCCCTGACGGCTCAACGGCCGCCGCGGCCGTCAAGCGGCGAGCCGAACACCGAGATCTCGCTGCGGCCCCTGCTGTCTGACGCGGTAGCACACCACTCTCGGCGCGCGGACAGGAGGACGTGGACAACAGCACTCCGCGTAGTGCGGTGGCCGGCGCGGAACAGCCGTACAGGCTCGTCGCGACGACGGCGTCTGCTCCGCAGGAAGGCGCCGCCGGCGGGGGCCACGCTAGCGCGGCGCAAGGTTTGGACGTCAGTTCATATGCTGAACTCTGCGCGCGTCGCGGGTACCGAGGGCTAGGGCGTGACGTCATGCGGCGACGGGCGCGGCCAGGGTGTGTCGGCGGCGGCGGGCAGGCGCGCCGTCGCCAAGTGCTCGCTAGGCTGGGTAGGGCGCGTACACGGAGGGCGTGGGAGTGGGTGCTGCGAAGATGTGCGGATCAGCAGGCAGGCCAGTGGACTTCTGCCGCAACGGCGCCGCTACTGCTTCGGGCATACGCGAGATGCTCCGCGCGCCGCAAGAGGCGTCGCCGCCGCTTTCGGTGCGCCAGTCCTGCGACGCGCGCCTGCGCGTCCACGCCTCTGCAGCGCCGCCGCCGCAGCAGAGCACCCACAGCTGCAACGTGCACGAGTGCATACGGCGCGCGAAGCGAGACGGTGGCCTGACGGTTGTCGCGCCCGCGTCTCGCTCGTTATTGCCGCGCAGGGGAGCGCAAGGGTGGGAGGCCGGCCAGGCCCGTGACGCAGCGCCATGACACCGGATACGGCGAGGCGGCGTCGACGGATGGGGAAGCGGTGCGCGAAAGGGGGGTGGGGACCGGTGGGGACCGCAGGGAACTGCAGGGAACCGCAGGGGGGGTTGGTGGCCTTACCGCACCCGCACGAGCCGGCGATCACGGCTTCTCCGCGCGCGCGTGTGCTGCTGCTGCTGCAGTGCTGCTCGGCGTCGTCGGTGTCGACGGTCGAACACACAGAAGGAGCACTCTAGGATGGAGTCTGGTGCGATATGGCGGCCCACGGAAAACGCCCCTGCGCACCGCACGATAACAACACCCGCTAGTCTAGGATTATTCATTTGCTGCCTGGGCAGCACGTGTATCATACATCGCTATTCTTACAAACACACCGCAAACCAGAAAAAACTATACAATGTGAAGCAGCGTGCTGGGCACAGGCACAGGTGCACATCTGCGCAACCACAGAAACATGAAGCAGCCATTTACAAACAAACAACCATCCAAAAACGAGCAAGCAACCCATATGGTACATCGTCTCGACCTATAAATCTACGCCCTGGTTCAAAAAGTGCTGCATCAGCGCGGTCGCGGCCGGGTCCAGCGTGAGGGGAGTGGTGACGACCTTCACAGGTATGTCGATGCTGGCGAGCTGCCGCCCGGCAGGGGTCATCAGCGGCGGCAGCACCGCGCCGATTACCGAGCCGACGTGGTGCAGCGGCGCCGGCGCTGCTGGCGCTGCTGCTGGCGCCCCTCCTGCGCCACCCCCCGGCGCCGCTGTCTGCGCGCTCTGCGGGATGTCCACGCTGTGCAGCAGCACGATGCGGATCGTGTAGTCTGTGAGTGTGAACGCCGATATCCGCACGTCGTTGAACACGCCGTAGAAGTGGTAGCTCGGCGCGTCCTTGGTCGATCTGGGGTCGCGGTATATCTCTGGCGAGCGGAACAGCGTGCCTTGGATCGTGGGGAACCGACTGGGGGACGTAGGCTGCGGCGGCGGGATCTGCTGCAGCGTCAGCTGGAGGAACAGCGGCGTGTTCAGGATGAGGTCGTTCGACACCGCCTCGGCCACGGCCTCGAGTTCCGCGGGCGTCTCCTCGTCGTCGTTGTCGTTGTCGTTGTCGTTGTCGTTGTCGTTGTCATCGTCCTCGTCGCCGCTCCCGTCCGAGCCCTCCTCGTAGATGTCGCCGCTGGGCTGGATCTCGCGGCCGTTGCGGAAAATGCGCAGGCACACGATGATAGGGCTCGCGGTCACTCCCGACTGGATGAGGAACGGGCTCGCGAGCGTCACTCCCGCGGGCGCGACGAGGCTGAGCTTGTAGGTCACGCCGTTGCTCGCCGGGTCGGAGTGCTCTGACGAGTCCGAGCGCTCGGAGGACGAGCTTGTCGAGGGCGCGATTGGCGGCGCCGGCGCGGGGCCGCATGTGGGCTCTGTGGTGGGCGTCGCGGGTGTGTTGGTGCCGGTCAGCGGAATAGCCGCCGAGGACGATGCGCCGGCGTCGTGCTGGCGGTGGCGGTCCCGCGCTGCGCTGCGGAGGGACTGCCGCTGCAGCTCTGCCTCGCGAGCCGCTGCGGGCGGGATCGTGGCCGACGGCGTGTCGTCGGTGTGCTCGGCGCCGGGAGAGTCGTCCACGGGGTCGGCCATCAGTGGGGGGTGGCAGTTACCGGGGCGTCGAGACGTGGAAGAGATGCCGGCGAGGGAGCCGCGGCGGACATGCGGTGCCACTGCGGGGACGAGATGTTAGCATTGCGCGCGAGGCGGGACGCGGGGAGGACGAGGAGGACGAGGAGGCTATCGACCGCCGCGAGGATGACGACGAAACTATACCGCTGCCGAAGCGGCGCTGGGGCGTGCGCAGGGCCACGGTCGATATCAACCCACTGCGACAGAACCTTATCCCGCACAAGATTCGGCGACGCGCCGAATTAAATTATGCGTGTCGAGCGCCGTGTCGCACACTGCCGCCGTTCCAGCCCCGCCGTTTCGCACACCGCCACACCCGCCGCCCCTGAGGCTGCGCCGCCTCACGTGCCCGGGAACTCTATGGCGAAAATGAAACCGCGTCGCCTACGGCGGACCTGCGTGTCGAGGCGAGCATCGCGGCGGCGGGGACTGCGGTGCGGGCGACGCGGGGCGCTGCTGTGCCAGGCGCCGTGTCTTGCGCGCCGTCGTCGTCGTCGTCGTCGTCGTCGTCGTCGCCGTAGACCCGGAGCCCGTCCGGCGCTCCTCCTCGCATGCCTGTCTCCTCACAACTCCGTCACATGCGCTTACCAAATAACTTTCACCGAAATATCACATCCGGCGCCGTCGCGTGGCGAGCCTGTCAAAAGCGCGTGTCGAAGCAATCAAGCAAATATATAGCAGCGGCGGGAAGCAGGAGCGCGCTGCCGTCGTCGTCCGTCGTCCGTCGTCGGTCGTGAAGAGCGAGTGGGCCCTGAAACAGATGGGGGGGTCATGCCCTTATTATAATCCCGGCAGGGCGCGAGACCCCCAGCGGGAGCGCGGGAGCGCGCGCCCCGCCCCAGTGCTCACCGCCACTGCAGTACTTGGGTGTAGATACACCGTGGGTACCCCCCCTCCCCGCGCCAACCAAAAACCGCCTAGAACCGCGCCGCGCTTCTGTGCGCGTTCGACGACCCCGAAAAAGCCGTCGTTCGTCATCGGGCGCCGCCGCCGCGCGGACATAAACCTGCTGCGTGCGTGCACGCGCAGAGACCGCGGCCGGTGGAGCACGCGGCGACGGCGACGGGTGGCAGAGAGACCGTAGCGGAGCAGGACATATCGCGCGGTAGTTTTTTAGACTCGAGGGCGCCTTAGGCGGCGCTAGCAGCGACACTAAAACTCACCTGGGTCGCCGGCCGCGTCCCCCCGTCCGTCGTCGCTGCCCCCGTCGCGGTGCTCCCCACTCTGTCTGCCGTCTGGCGCGCACGCCCGCCCTCGCCGCCACCTCGCAGGCGAGTCTGCCGGCGTCCCAGCCGCGACGACGATGCTGTCGCGCGCCGGCGGTCAGCGAGGCGAGTGCGGGCTCCGCGCGCGCACTCGGCGAGCGGGCAAACTTTCTTCAGAAATGGCTCGCCTTGACGTCACGGCCTGCTGTCACATGCAAGCAGTTGCCCCCCCGACAGAGCGTGGGCTCCCTTCAGTTCTCAACGGTCCGTTCCAACACGGGCATCGTCCCGTCGCCGAGAAAGACACTGCGTGTACGCACAGTGGGCGGGAACTGTAGGGCGGCGCCCGACTAGACTGGTCATCAGACCGACCGCCCGCCCGCACCCCAACGCACCGCACCGCACCGCACCGCACCGCACCACTCTCAAATACGCTCCTCACTCGTAGTGTATGACAATACTGCTCTTCGCATGGTGCATGTCAGCAAAGTGTCGTCGTCGGCGCGATGTCGGCTGCGCGCGCGCGCGGAGTAGGTGTCTCGCCACCCGCTGCAGCTCAGGCCCCGCGCTCGCGGCTCACGGCTCCCTGCTGCTGGGCCGTCCGCTTCGAGCGCCGCCGGTCGCAGCTGCGCTTCCGCGCGCAACACGAGGCCACAACGCCGAAGGTCTCGCTCTGCCCCGGCCGCAGAAGACCCAAGGTTTCATACCTTCCCGTGTTCTGCCCGGCTCTACGTGTGCCGCCCACGAAGCGTGCTCGTAATAATTCGCTGTCAAAGGCGCATCGCAGCTTTGTCCCGCTCGGTCGTGTCTTGGTAACGTTGCTCACAGACCAGCTGTCTAAGAGGCGTGCTCTGCGCTGCCGCTGCCGCAGCGCTGACCGCCGTGCTGCCTGACGATGCCTCTTGCCTGATCTTGCAGCGCTCGCCCGCCTGCCCCCGCCGTGCAATGCTGCGTATGTCGCGCATGCAGGTCCCGCCTCGAACACGCACGCTGCTTCTGGAATTCCGACCGGTCCTTGCGCCCGCACGTATTTTGTTCGGGGGTTGCCCGCTTCGGCCTTCTACGCTGCCTGCCCTGCGTGGGCGTATGTCGATCAGCTCTCCTCCGCTTAGACGAGCTGCACCCTGACTAAGCCCCTCTGCGCAGGGCGCTGCGCTTGCGCGCACTCTCGACACCTCCAGAAGAGCTCCAAGCGAGGGCACTCTATAAATCGCAAACACGAGCGCGAGCTATCGTGACACAGCTGCGTCCCGCCCGGTCGGACTCCCACTCTCAGCAAGCGCGGGAAGGCTAGCTCCGGCACACGACAGCGTGCGCGCGTGGCTCGGCCTTGACGTATGGCCTAGCAGCTGCTCGCCTGGACGGCCCTCGTGTCCGCGCGAGCCCCTTGACGGGCCGCCGTTGTACCTCGTATTCTGGACGCCAACCATGGCTCTGGGATTTTGGCGCGTGACGTTTGGGCGCGGGGCGTTTGACAGGTCTGGGGGGGTCGTCGTCGTCGGCAGCGGCGGCGGCGCGGTGGGGCGCCTGGGTGACATCACGGTGCAGTGTAGTGCGAAATTTTCCGTAAGATGTACGTCCGCCCCGTGCACGGGCTTGGCGCTGCACGTATGTGTACGCCGGCAGCACAGTGACACCTCGCGCATGGAAAACGTGAACGCGAGCAAGGCTTCTTTGGGCGCGCGCGCCAGCAGAGCGTCTCTGACCGACGGCTAAATATCAGCCACTTCCTGCAGCAGCTGATGCCGCTGACGGTGGACGAGCGCGCTCGGTTTCTGTCGCCGCAGGGAAGCGCGCCTGCAGGAACAAGTAACCAGGGCATATCCGCGCGAAATGGTGCTCCATGACGACGACCTTCGCGCGGGTAAGTCGGCCACGTCCTCCTTCGCTCGGACGCCCCGAAATGTCGCGATAGTTGCAGCACACGCACGCAGCCTTCCAGATGGCCGTGCTAGAGCTCAGCGCGTTCTGCTACCTATGGAAGACTGCTCAGCCTCCTGCGGCGCTTAGCGCCCTCTTCTCGGCCGTGGAGATACCCGAGCTACTACTTATTATGGCTTAATTGGTATACGTGATCGTCCGGGGACCCACTCTATGTAGGCTCTAAATTGACGACAGTGGTTCAGTGTAGCCTACCCTATGTGTCCGCGATCTCGGGTGGGTGTAATTCTTAGTCGTGCCTCCTACCGAGGCCAAGACGCGAGCATGCACTACAGTGTAGAGTGTCGACACGTGGGACCTCTTGCCGAGGACGAGCTGCACGTCAAAGAAACGACCCATGAGACAAACCGCATAAGATGTTCGAAAGAAGAAGCAATTGCTCAACTGATTTCGCGACTCGAGACCGCAGCACGGCACTTGCCATTTACAATTTCGCGCCTTGGACCGTCGGCGGGCCATGCAGGTATATCTGCAAAGCTGACCAGTAGAGCGGCGCAACTCTAGCAACGGTCCGCGTGTCTTTTAAAGGTGCGCATTGGCGACTAGTGGAAATCCTGCAGAGAGGATCGCGAGCGTTGAAGTCGTGACGTCGTCGACGCGGTGCCGCGGGTTGGGACTTTTCGCTCTTCGCGTCATTCGCACGGCGCAGATCATACCATATTTCTCCTTCATTTGTTCGTAGATCTCGTAACTCCGCCGTGTTTTAACGAAATCGCGTTATATCAGTATTCTTGAAATGTCCGCACAGGCTTATTACAAGGAATCCGGGCCGGGTGAGAACCAGGGCGGCGAGCAGCAGCAACAGCAGCAGCAGCAGGATCGCGGATTCGGCGGACCGCCAGGCGGTGGCGGCTACGTATGCCTCATGATCGCTCGCTCTTGTGTCAAGCTGTGTGCTAATGGGTTGATTTAGTACATGCCACAGCAGCCTCAACAGGCATACGGCGGGCCGCAGCAGTACGGCGGCGGCGGCGGTGGTGGATACTATGGCCAGCCAGGTCCGCAGTACAGCGGCGGCGGTCAAGGATACGGCGGCGGTCCACAGGGACGTCCGAGCAACCAGGTAATGATGATCGAGCGACCTCTTTTTCAGATCCGTGGCAACTATCGATATTGTTATTGCTGTTGCTAGTCATGTCGACGAACGGCGATCTTGTGTTGCTTGCATTTGCCCTTGACTTTTCAGTTGCATCGTGGCTAGATCGGATTATAAGACTGGCGTTGAATCAAAGACACGTTATAGTAACCGAATTGCTTGTACATTATAGGGATCGAACTGCTGTCTGGGCTTATGTGCGGGCTTGGCTGCCTGCTGCTGTATTGTGAGTGTGCTCCTTGCGATCTCAGGACCGGAACTGCAAAAGCTAATGCGCGTTAGGATGCATTGTGCTAATCTATCTGTTTGCAACGTGCGGATGTGCACAGTAGCGCTATGAAGAGCAGAGGCGCGATTTATGATGTTACGAATTTGTGATGGTTACGAACGGTATGTCAATGTGGCGCTCTGGCTTGCTTGGATATGGAGTCACCGGTGTGCCTTTTTCGTATATATCTGAGGAATTATTTGGGTTTCAGTTAGCTTAATGTAAATCGATTGAAATGTGCTGCTTGAAGACGGTTCCCGCGAACCGTCAGATCTTTATGATCCCTAGATATCGCTTGGACGGATTTCCGCTTCCACCACCACTTGCCGTTAGAGAGGAAGATACAAGTCGCAATCAGAGTCCATTGCGCGGCATGCGCGGTGTATGGTGACGGCTTAGCGAGTGTAGTTGGTCGTGTGCGTAATGGTAAGGCGAGGAAACGCACAATCAGCTCAAAGTCAGCGACAACTCACCCCCACACAAGCCCCCGTAGTCGTGCAAGCCACACACACACACTGCACATAGTTGATTAACAATCAAGATGCCGGACGCGTGTCGAAGATGAAATGGTGAAGTGCGTCGAGTCGTTCCGCAGCCTTCTTCAGTGTATTTTTCAGCTTTGGAAAACAGCAAACTCTAAAGATTTGTGTGAAGATTCGTGACCACCTGTGGCCCGCTTCGACGCTTTTCGACCTTGCGCTCGCCGCGACACATTTTTTCACGCCGTGCCGCTTACGCACCGCGACGTCGCGTTTGTTAGAGTATTTGCCAAAGGTGCCTCTTTGCTCCTTTTTTTTTTTTTTGGCCGCCGGGAGGTGTCCAGATGCAGCAGTAAGAACTCTGCGAACGTGATCTATATACGTGCGGTGCGTTGCTTGTCTGGTAAGTGGTTCTGCTGGCGGGCGGAGATGTGCACTATTTTGGAGTTGTATGGGGAATATATCGAGGTTTTGATACCTGTTGGCATGGGTGCGCGCAGTTCAATTGTGGGTTGCCTGGTGTTAACGCTGTTGAAATCGCCAGAATCGCACAATCGCTCCAACTTCAACCGCGACTCTAGTGGTAGCTTGATTCCCAAAAGCTCGCCTCGGAATTCCGAACGCCGTTAAATGCGACAGAGGCAAGGCCGATCGCCGTCACCTACACCGTCGCCGTCGCCCCCGTCATCACGACCACAGTCCTCGGACATCTTTCTCACATTCACGTTCGAAGACTCTGCAGCACTGCTTCCAGCTATGGCCAGCAGCAACGGCAACAAACGTACATTGGCTGAAGCGGCGCAGGATAACAGGCAAGGTGGGTCGCCGAGAATTAGGGTGTTGGAGGATACCAGCGTCGCCTCGGATACTATGGACGGCGTCGTGCTTGAGGAAAGCTTTACGCGCTCGGTACCGCTTCGATTGGGGGATATGGATCTTACAGTGGAAGTGGATAGGAGTCCGCAGGATTCCTCGTCCAGCGGACCGACACCGACGGAGTCGAGTCATACGTCAGTCAGCCCAATTGTGTCGCGAGGGGAGCAGATTGAGAAGATCAAGATCCTTTGCAATATGCAGATGGAGGAGGGCCAGTCGTGGTATCTGCTGCCATCGGAGTGGTGGGCGGAGTTCGTCAACCCGAATGTGACGGAGTTGAAGGGGATTGATAATTCGACTATCGTCGATACGTACGGACGACTCAAGCCGGACGCGCGTGTGGAGATTGTACCCGAGACCGCATGGAAACTGCTTTGTCAATGGTAGGCGCACTTGCTAGCTTGATGGAGGAACGTGCTAATATTCTCAGGTACGATGAAGACTCGGAATTCCTCGAAGTGCCCCGCATCGCTGTCAACACGTCATTGAACCCCAACGTGCCAAATATCGAAGTCGAACTCAACCCGCCTGCATATAACATCTACAACCTTAGCGTCAACACGTCCGACTCTGCATTCCGCGGCAGTCTCACCATGTCTCGTACGAACAGATATTCCGAACTGGAATCTGCCGTCAAGGATAAACTCGATATAAAGCAATCCGACGAGATCAGAATCTGGAGACTCGACACCGCGCCGCAGGCAAAGGTTGATGCACATAGTTTTGGGCTGATATCAGACAAGACAGTGATCACCGCGACGGAGGACGAGACGTTACAAAGTCTGGGCCTGGGAATGGGTTGTCCACTTGTCGTGGAGCAGAAGTCGTTGTTATCCGACGAGTGGGTATCAGAGCGGAAGCCCGCGCTGAGCCATCTATCATCACATAAGACTGAAATCGGACCGACACGACGACCGTTACCGCCACGTCAAACCGGCCGCCGGCATGTCAACGAGCGTCATGTGACAAAGGGTACTACCGGCCTCCAGAACATGGGAAACACGTGCTATATGAACTCGGCGTTGCAGTGTATGATGCATATCGAAGAGCTGACGCGGTATTTTCTCGTGGATGCGTACAAAGAAGAGTTGAATCCGCAGAATCCGCTCGCAATGGACGGAAAGATGGCGACTGCGTATGCGCAACTCGTGCGTTCGATTTTCGCGGTGCCGAACGCGCCGTCGTCGCTCGCGCCACGGGATTTGCAGAACGTGATCTGGCGGTACGGACCTATGTTCTCTGGATACGCGCAACACGATTCGCAGGAGCTCCTCGCTTTTTTGCTAGATGGGTTGCATGAGGATTTGAATCGCATTTTGAAAAAGCCATATACAGAGAAGCCTGAGCTTCGAGATGATCAGGTGGGGTCGAAGGAGGCGGTTGTCGAGCTTGCGAATAAATGTTGGAGTCTGCATTTGATGCGGAACGATTCTATTATCCAGGATTTGTTCACCGGGATGTACAAGTCGACGTTGGTGTGTCCGGAGTGCGGCAAAGTGAGCATCACATTCGATCCATTCACGGATCTTACTTTACCGTTGCCAATCAACAACCACATCTTGAAGCAGGTTATTTTCATGCCGGCGCAGGGACGGCCGGTTCGGATTGACGTGGAAGTCACACGGAGCACGACGGTTAAGGAGTTCAAGTCGTATCTGGCAAGCGTTATGCATTCTGATGGCACCAGACTTATATCTGTTTCGTTGTATAACCACAAATTTTTTTCGGTTCACTCTGACAACGATGCGATTTTCCCCAAGCTTGCCGACAACGATGAAGCGGTCGTGTACGAGCTCGATAGGGTTCCGCAGGAATCTGATGCGTCTGATTTATTTGTGATTCCGGTTGTCAACACGATCGTGCAGGATCAGTCGGCGCGATACTTGTCTTCGAATTTGTTTGGGTATCCGTTTTTGATCACGCTTACACCGGCCGAGGCGGCGTCGTATGGGACTATCTACGCTAAACTCGTTGAGAAATACAAGGGGTTCACTACGCAGGCGACGATCGCGTCGTGGGGAATCGATGAAAATGACTCAGATGCGTCGGAAGATATGGATGTTGGTAGCCCGACGCGTCCTGAAATATTTTCGATTAATGTGTCGAGTCGGTCAACGCGTCAGAGCTACTTCCAGAGCAGCTGGCAAACTCCGCTTGTTAATACAGATTTGTCTAATACAGAGGAAATTCGTGACCGGTTCAACAAGCGACATACGAAGGGCCCGACGTCGATGATTATTGATCCAGCTAGCGAGCAAGACGAGGATCTCGAGGAGTCAAACATGCAGCCGCTGCGTATGATAAGCGCCAACAACTCGTCTACAAGTTTCGTCGCCGAGTCCGATATGGAGAATATTTCTGGTCTACAATGGACGCCGAATATCATGCTGGCGGACGTTGATATGCCGGATGCGATTGAGAAAGACGACGATAGCACTAGCAGTCGGCGATCTTCGGTTGCTACTCGGCGCGGCGGAAGCGAAGCGTCGGACTCGGATGACGAGATAATGAATATGCGGGATTTGTTTGAGAAGCCGACGCAGGCGCACAAGGAGTTGAAGCCGAGCGAGCTGATTTCGTTTAACCGGACGTATGATAGCCCGTTGTACGTATCTGCGGGTGAGACGATTGTATGCGAGTGGACGCAGAATGTGCATGATCAGTGTTTCAACGGACTGAAGTCGATGATCGCGTCCGGTGATGCGACGTGGGATATCATGGAGACTATTGTTCCCGACGATGTGCAAGAGCGACGCACGCATCGGCGATCGCGAAAGCATGATGATATTGATTTGGAGGATTGCTTAAATTTGTTTGCAAAGCCCGAGGTGTTGGGTGAGGACGACTTGTGGTATTGTCCGCGATGCAAAAAGCACCAGCGAGCAATCAAGACGATTGAGATCTGGAAGGTGCCGGATATCTGCGCTGTGCATTTGAAGCGGTTTTCGGCGATTTCGCGGAGGGATAAGATCACGGTGAAGATTGACTTTCCTGTCGAAGGGTTGGATCTGACTGACCGTGTTGGCGATCCGGAGCAAGTGGAGAACCCTGAACGATTGATTTACGACTTGTTTGCCGTGGATAATCACCTCGGAGGGCTTGGCGGTGGACATTACACGGCGAACGTGAAGAACTTTATGGACGGGAAGTGGTATTACTTTGATGATAGTTCGGTTCATGAAGTTAGCCCAGAAGATGGCGTTACGGCTGCAGCATATATGTTGTTTTACCGACGACGGTCGTCGCAGAAGCTCGGTGGTGCCAAGATGCGAGAAGTCATCAGCCGGGAGGACGTGTTTCAATTGCCGGAGGATGAGAGCGTGGCGTCGCATCCTACTGAGCCGACGGCAACTGCGCCTACTTCTATCGTTTCTACCGCTTCCGCTATTGGTGCGTCCTCTGCCGCTGCGTCTGGTAACGTCCTTACGTCGAGCACAGCTGCGGAAGGTGGGGCAACGAAGACACAGCGGTTCCCAGGAAAGGGTCGCACGCTTGGATCAGATGCGTCTGTGATTGCTGGCAATCGAGCATCATGGACGCCTCGAAGCGATGGATGGAGTCTCGTGTCTGCGGGAAAGTCGTCATCGGAGAGGACTACAAGCGAACTATACGGAGACAAGATGGATGACGAGCCTGTCATTTCGGGAACTCAGAATCTGCTGAAGCCGGATGTGCAAGAAGACGATGACATCGAAGCGGACTACGACATTGTGCGAGAGGACGACGCAAACACGACGACAGATATGTCGGAGGATGTGAGCCGTATCGACGCGCTTGCGCCGAGCGACGGGACCTCGGTCAGTGACGATGTGATTGACATCAAGCCAGAGTCGTTCCAGTACGGAGACAATGATGTGTACCAGGACGAGATTGTAGAAGATATTTTGCTGTAAGAAGGTTGGGCTTGCATTGTGTGCAGTATCATCCGACAGGCGGGCTGGGAGCAAGGTTTTCATGGCGTTGTTTGACGTGTTTTTATCATTAACATCATTTTATGTGGGTGGAGGGGAGAGCATAGTGAGGTATGACTGAACGGATGGATTGGTATAAATTCGATGAAGCCAACCGCTAACTAACATTATTAAGCAAAAGTCTGCGTTACAAGATAGATATTAATCCATGCAATTCTAAAAATGATAAAAAGAAACACCAAATATGCCATCTAGTTGCATGCCAACTAACCACCCTATCTATTTTAGTCGGGAATCTACTCCCTGAAAACCAAAACACCAAACCGATTAAACCCACATCATACGTCGCTGCTCAATGAGGCCTCCAGCCATCATGTAGAAGCAGGCGGTAAACATGGCGACGCAGGTAAGACTGAAAAAGACGAGTGAGTGCCAGCTGAACTGGAGGAGGAGCCGTCGCCGACCGACGTGCAGCATGTGCTCGATGTAACACAGGAAGCCCCAGACGACACAACCGATGGCACAAAGCAGGAAGATAATGGCCCAGGCAAGGGAGCCACGATTCTGGAGCGAGGGTTCCACAGGGATCCCATCTGGGCCAAAAATGCTGCGCCCGGGGGGGATGTAGAAGTTGAGGATAAACGCAAAGGAGGTACCCGCAAAAGCAGCCGCGAGACGCATCCATGAGAGGTAGTTGCGCTCGTTGGCCATGTAGTCACGACCGTCGCAAGGGTCGTTGCGGAGGATTACGGAGTGGAAGTACGGGGCGGTGAAGTGGATGTCCCAGGCGGTGACTTCGTGCAGCGGCACGAGCTCGTTGTGCTCCTCGCCCTCGATGCGGAGAAAGCTGGCGTAACCGCCTTCGTCGGGCAAAGACGCGACCTTGCCAGCATGCATTGTCCTGCTGTCGCCCTCGATCTGCACGATCGACTCGTATGACTGCAGCTTTCCCTCGTTGTTATCGATTGCCATGGCTGCGGTAGTGGCGAAGATGGAAGACATGAACTAAGTTGAAGGCAACGACAACGATAACAAGGTGCTGTGATATACGCGGAGTGCGCGGAGTTCTGATCATTGCAGAAGTAGGCAGAAATGTGTGCGCTGCTGACACTCCGAGGGTCCCGTTTCGTTCGTGTGACCAGGCTTTTCGAAGACTACGCCAAACCGCCAGCAAGATCACCAGCACCCACACCGCAGATGTGGTCCTAGCTTGGCTTCTGTGCGAACCTGCTTTTTGGTCCTGTCTGTCTGGCGTTTTCTATTTACCATTAGCCGTGCTTCCTCTGGTCCCTGGGATGTCGACGCCTTCAGAAATCCTCGCCAACGCGGTCGCGGCCGCTGCGGCCGCCCCTGAGCTTGGTCGCGAGGTCGACACCTGTCGCATCTGCAGAGGCGAGGGAACGGTCGAGGAGCCGCTGTTTCATCCGTGCAAGTGCAGCGGTAGTATAAAATTTGTGCACCAGGACTGGTATGTGTGGGTTTGTGGCGGTTCACCCGCTGGCAGATCTGTGACACTTGCGGGCTGACAGATCTGACTGATGTATATAGCTTGATTGAATGGCTGCAGCATTCACAACGGAAGCAGTCCTGCGAGTTATGCAAGACGCCGTTCAAGTTCACGAAGTTATACGCGCCTGACATGCCGTCGCATATACCCGCGCTTCTGTTTACAAAGAGCGTCCTATCGCACATACGCACCTCGATATTCATATACATCCGTCTCGTGCTCGTGTGTTTCGTCTGGCTGGGGTGGCTACCGCTGAGCACGCGGTATGCGTTACGATTTTATTTCTGGGTCAGCGATGAGATGTTTGATCCGAAGAATCAGACGTTCGTGGAGTCGCTGGGTGACGCCATTGCGACGACCGCTGTGGGCCCGGAGACTGATATCGCGAGCGCGCTCGTTGTTGCGAACGTAACAGAGCCGAATTTTATGCGCGAGGTTATTGAGACGCATTTGACAACGAATCCGGTGGTTAGCAAGATACTCGCGGATACCGTCGAGGGCCAGGCGATTACTGGACTCGTGGTGCTGGTGTTTGTGATTGTGTTCCTGATTCGCGAGTGGGTGCTACAGAATGCCGCGCTGAATCAGGAGCGGGACGTGATGATTCTGCCGGAGCAGTTACAAGCAGAACCGGCACCGCAGCGGATGTTGCCGCCGCTGGAGGAGGAGCCGGAGGATATCGTGGACCAGAATCCATTGGACGTCGATTTGGTCGCGAATGACCAGCGAAATGCAGGGGAGATAGCAATGATTGAGCCGCCCGCTAATGCACACAGTGACCAACTACGGCGTCGGCGTCAGCGCATGGAGCAGGAACAGGACCGTATTTTCGATTTCGAAGCCGAAGTTCCGCAGCATCATGATGTCTTTCAGGATGATGTAGGTGGTACGGTTCTAGGAGGCGAGTATCATGGGGCTCCTGTCGACGATATTGACCTGGTTCCCGGCCGCCCTCAAGAGTTTCTATTTCAAGATTTGAACGATAACGACCATGAAGCCGCGGAGCCTATTGAGTTACCAGAGCAGCTTATGCGGAATGAGGAACATGAGGCTCAGGATGGTGGGTTTTGGGATTTGATCGCGGCGTGGTTCCGCGACAACGTATTTGGCGCCGAGGCAGATGTCCCGATGGACGATGGGGAGTTTGCTGTGCGCGAGCAGCTACAAGAGATGGACTTTCAGCGTAATCTCGAAGAGTTAGAAGAAGAGGCCGACGATTTCGATGGAGTCTTGGAGCTCATTGGAATGCGCGGGCCAGTACCGGTGTTATTCCAGAACGGCATATTCTCAACGGTGCTTATCACGGGTTTGCTTGCCATCTCGCTATGGGTACCCTATGTCCTCGGAAAGTTTGTGCTACTACTGGCATCACATCCAGTTATGTTTTTTGGAGAGTTCCCACTGATGTTCATCTCGTTCTGGGCGAACCAGTTTGTGGATGCTGTGATCGTCGCACTATGCTATTTTGCAATCACGGGGCGAGTATTTGCCGAGGCAATGCCGCCAAGCTTGAGTTTTTTGACGAGAATATTCCATTTTGGAGAGACTGGGCAGAGAGTTCTTGACAATGCTTGGGGCAGGATATCGGAGCGGTACTACGAAGCGGAGGCTCTGTTTTCCGGAAGCGGGACGGACTCTTTGTCGCGCGCTTTTTCAAAGCCGGAGTGGTTCAAGTATGTTCACGGTGGTACTATTCCCGACAAGGTTACGGGAATTGACCGAGCGATGGCGATTTTCACGGGATACATACTATTTACTATATTGGGCGCGCTGTACCTTTCAAAGTCGAAGCGGATGGGTCGATATAGACTCGGGCGGGCGTTGGAGCGGATGCTTGTGGACGGTCTACGACAGGCTGGCGCGATTTTGAAAGTGATCGTGATTATTGGCGCGGAGCTTGTGCTATTTCCGCTGTTTTGCGGCGCGCTGTTGGATATTTCGTTGTTACCATTGTTTGAAGACGCGACGGTGGCTGAGCGATGGGAGTTTACACTAGAACATCCGCTGGTGAGCACGTTCATGCACTGGTTCGTGGGGACGTGTTATATGTTTCATTTTGCGCTGTTTGTGTCGATGTGCCGGGAAATTGTGCGGCCGGGTGTGCTGTATTTCATTCGGGATCCGAATGATGTTGATTTCCATCCGATACGGGATATCTTGGATCGGCCAGTGCTGACGCAGTTGCGGAAGATTGCAATTTCGGCGGGAATTTACTGCACACTGATTACGGTTTGCCTCGGCAGCGTGGTATATGGGATCAGATACGTGGTCGGATTGGGGATTTTTCCCCTGCGCTGGGCTTGGGGTGATCCGCTGGCGGAGTTTCCTGTGAATTTCTTGTGTTACCACTTTTTTGTGCCGATTGCGTTGAAGTTTTTCCGGCCAGCGAGGAAGCTGAAGAGTGTGTGGCAGTACTTTTTCCGAAAGGCGTCGAGCTGGCTGCGGATGACATCGTTTATGTTCAACGAGCCGGCTGCGGAGGAGCAGGGTACGCTTGTGTTCAAGACATACGCGGCATGGATGAAGTTTGTACTGTCAGGCGGCCGGAGAGACAAGGCGAAGATGCATGTTATTGGGACACGAGAAGAGATGATGGAACGGGAAGGCGATGCATTTTTGATCATTGACGGCGAGTTCATGCGGGTGCCAAACTCGGACAGTGTGCATGTGCGGAAAGGAAGACACGAGTTTGTGGCAGTGGACAAGAGCAACCGGAGACTTGACGGCAAGGCAGAGATGATGGAGGAGGTGCGACAGACCATTGCAGTGTACGCTGCGCCGCATTTCCGGGCGCGCGTTACGGTGATGCTTGTTGGGATCTGGGTGTTTGCGACGGCGACTGGGTTGTTGGTTGCATTGCTGCCATTGGCGATGGGCCGGTGGATTTTTGCTGCCGTGCTGCCGGAAGGAGAGACGATGAATGACATTTACAGTTTCGCTATGGGGGCGTATATTATCGGGGCGATGCTGATGATAGGGGAGTACGTGCACAAACGACGATTACTGCCAGCAATCAACGTGGAAGAGCGGCGGGGCAAGGCGCATGCGATGGCGCGGAGAGTTTGGCGCAGCGTGTTACGCGCTCTACGGGTTGCGTATGTTGCGGTCGCGGTGATGGTTGTTATCCCGGAGCTGTGTGCGCTGGTGGTTGACTTCTACATTGCGCTACCACTGCACACCTATTTTTTGTCGGATGAGCCGATATTCCACTTCTCGCAGGCGTGGGCGGTCGGCGTGTTGTACAGCAACTTTGCGTGGCGATTGCTGACGCTGGATCAGGAGTGGCGATGGCAGAGGGCGTACCGGCAGGCGTTCGCGCGGGGGATGCTGAATCCGAATGTGCGGATTGCGACGCAGAAGCTGATTCTGCCGCTCGTGGGGTATCTTGTGGGGATGATGATCGTCCCGCTGCCGTTTGGGTTCGTCGCGGAGCACACGATACTGCGGGATGCGTCGCCGGAGAACATCGCGGCGGGGTATAGATACATGTACCCGCTGTTGTTGGCGAGCGGGATGGTGGTGACGCTTGTGTACGTGTTGTTCCGGCTGTGGAACTCGTGGAAAGTGAAGTTGCGGGACGAGGTGTATTTGGTGGGAGAGCAGTTGCACAACCACGACGATTGATGCGGGTACACGCACATGAATTTTAAGTATGGGCTGCTTTGATTTTTTGTTTTGATACGAGACACTTCATGGGCGTATATAGGTTATTCATTGTTTGCTGGGATATTTCTCGTGGATGTGGAGTGGGGCGTGAGTGTTTTTCGCTTCCAGAGATGGTTGCAGCGGACGGACCGGCGGAGACAAAAGTCCGCTGGCCGGGGTCCAGACTCCAGAAGCGTGTTTGAGAATTGAGTGTGCCGTGGTAGCGCGGCCGTGGATTTTCGCGGAGCACGGAGAATTCCGCGAGTCGACACTGTCGACACAGAGTGCGCCGTCGTACTTCTCGCGGTCGAAGTCGAAATGTGGCACAGCATCATAGCTTATGATAAGAACGCGCACAAAGGTGTGTCGAATAGAGACGCAAGGGGTCGCATGTGCGGCAGGCACCGTCACATGTGCACGCGGTGGCTGGGCTTTCGTGAAGCTATGCGCGTAGGAGCGCGCGCCCAGCCTTCGTATGCATACATACGCCGTACGCAAGCGTTGCAGCCACTGTCTCGAGCCGTCACACCAACCGGCGTTCGTGTCCGCTGAGACACGCGCGAATTTTGGACGCGACCGTTCTTTCTTGCTGCAGGAAAGGCTGGCGCGGCATGTCGGGGTGTTACCGCTCTTCGGCACGGCGCGTTCCCGACTCCGAGACGCGGAGGCGGTCCGCGCAGGTGCATTGTACGGCGGAGAGATTTACTAGGGCCGTCTCCTCTAGGTCGTGCAGCCTCTTGATGATATCGTGTAAATAAGCGCGCCGTGATATGCTCAGCGTTGTGAAGATGTGCCGGACGTCGGCAGACCGACGTCGGGACGCGCTTCCGCCGCATCGGATGGATACACGCGCGCGATGTCGCGGCGCACGCGACTTCTCTTCCTCCTTCTTGTCCTTCACGAACACACCCCCAAAATGGAGCACGGCACACCCTACATGGACCCTCGTCGCGGCCTGGTCGCCGCGCGCGCTTCACGCGTGCCGGCGGCATGCGGAGAGGCAAATTCGACGACAATTACACCTCCGGCGGAGGAGACGACCGCTCGCGTGACGGAGTCGCCACCATCTTCGCCGCCAATGTACCCACCGATCGAGCATAGCCCGTTAACAGCGCTATCACGCACGCGCACTGCGGATGGATTTGAGGAGAATCACTACGCGCGGAAGGTGGATCTGAATAACAGCGTGGCGGACGGGGGCGTGCGCTTCCCCCCTGCGTCTGCGTACGAGGAGTTGCACGATGCTGCGATGTATTCAAGCCAGCGGTATCAGTATCTCACCGCGATTGTCAGGTTTACAAAGGTCGGCTGTTAAGAGGGGGCAGGGAAGGTGGAGTGTGTGAGCTAATGAATGCAGATTGAGTTCAATCACGGCCTGAAGTACCAAGAACTGTACCACCGCGCGCTGGCGTGCTTGAGTAAGAAGTTCTTGGACTTTGCGCTCGAAGACGCGTTGGTTATGATCGAACTTGATCCAATCAACTACAGAGTACGTTCATTGCCTCCCTCTGCCTCTTTCAGACAGCCACTGACCATCACAGGGCTACTGGCTCGCTGGTCTTCGCTACACCTACCTCGAACTCCCCGACGAAGCGCGCCGCGTATACACGGCCGGCATCGCCGCGATTGATGAGGCCATCAACTCCTCGCACACGGTGTCCGGGATGCTGTCGTCCCCCGGGGGCAGCAGTCCGTCAGGCCACGGGCGGCGGAGTTTTTCTGGGGGACTGTTGTCGGGACGTATGGTGCTGAGTGATTGTGTGGCCGCACTTACGTCCTCGTCTTCGCCGCATTCACGGTCGCCGAGTCGTGGGCCGCCGACTACACCGGCGAGGCGATTATCCACTGCGAGCGCGGAGCGCATCGTGATGCCGGATGTTTCGCCGCGCGAAGACAGTGATGCCGGGTCGGTTATCTCAGAACCGCCTGAACCAGTACGTGTTGATCCGGCCACGGTTCTTCCCACTGAACTTCTCATTTCTATCCTTGGGTACCTGGACCTCGACTTTCGTGGCGCGGTGCAACTTGAACAGCTCAGTCGCGCGTGGCGTGACGCGGTGCACGCAGTTCCAAAGTTCTGGGCTCATATCGACCTGCGCAAGGTCGCCCCGTGGGGAGTAATGACGCCAGAGCGCATGCGCGCGTTCGTGGGGTATGCCAACGGCGACGTGCGCCGTGTGAGCTTCGATTGGGTGCTTCTCAACGACGCCGACGCAGAGGGCGTGGCGGGGGATGAAGAGTGGCATCACACGGTCTGGCGATGGGCGAAGGAGTACGAGGATAATGGAGACGCAGATGAGAAGTGCATATTCGAGGTCACTCCCACAGTCCCGTATCTCTCCCGCCACCGCCCCATCCGCGACGGCATGCTTGCAATGCAATGGGGCACGACGCAGCACTACCCCGTTCCGCGCTCCGCTGTCAGCGACCTCCTCGCTGCCCTCGCGCACCCCTCCGACCACGTCACTCCTCAGCGTCACCGACCAGGGGCATTGAACGTGCTCCGCATTCGGCGCCAGGATCTCGGACTTGAGCGCTGGGACGGCACACTGGAAGTGCCATGGGATCATCTCGGCTACATTGGCGAGGACGAGGTGTCGTCGGCTTTGATTAATCGGCCGAAGAATTTGTTGTTGATGTACCATTGAATGTCGTCGGAGTTGGGTGGTGTTTTGGAGCTTGGTATTTATAAGGTATACTTAATTAGAAATTACATACATATAACTTTTAATGCTTAATGCACCTCTTAGAGAGAACCAAAATCGTACAGTTCGTGATATCGTTAATATTTAAAAAACGCCTTTATGGAGCATAAACGCCTACTTGACCGTATCATACGCCATGAAAACAACGACGCCATAACCAAAAACTCCAAAATTAAATCATATGAGGATCTTCATCAAGCGCGTCGTCAGAGAACACAACAACAGACCCATCAGCCGCGATCTGAGCACCAGGCTCGTCGCGCGCAAAAACAGGGGCGTGCTCGTTCGCGGACAGTGTGCCCGCATGGATTTGTGCCCTTGTGGGAGCTGGCGGAGGCGATGCTAGCGGGGGCGAGGAGGCCGAAGTGGCGGGTGATGCCCTGCGTTGGCGTGTTGCGGGGGTCGCCTCGGGTGGTGAGCGGGATGCGCGGGGAGGTGAGGACGTAATGTTGCAGCTGATTTGCGCGCGGGGCGGAGAGGAGGATGTAGATGTGCGTGAGGTATGTGCTGCGGCAGAGAGGTCATCGAGCTCGATGTCGCCTGTGGACGCCTCGTTGGTTTCAGTATATGATCTGAACCATCTCCTCAACGCGCTTGGTTGACGAGGTCTACGAGGCGGTCGTCCGGCTTCGACATCCTCGCGTGCGTTGCGAATACGGCGTTCGCGACGAACTGTTGCGTTTGTGATGCGTAGGGACGGCGGGATGTAGCCTCGTGGTAAGGCGGATTGCTTGCATAACGGGCATAACGAGGATTGGTGCTGTAAAAAGTTGTCGATGCAGTCGGTGTGGTATATATGCATGCACGGAAGCTCCCGGACTTTCGTGACGTAGGGTTCGAAATCGTCGAGGCAGATTGGACAGGTTGCTTGTGCGTACGTGCCGACTTGCATAGGCCCATCGGGGGTCGCGACTGCTGCTACGACGACATCGGAAGGGGTATTGGCGGGATGGGTGGGTGTGTATGCCGGGAGCGAGGTGGTGGCGCGGTTGTAGTGCGCTTCTCCGGGACCGTACACGCGCACGGGGAGTTGTTCGAGGATGGACTTAGGTACCGTGAGCCGTTTCACACCGAGAGTTTCGAGATCGACTTCGCCCGTCTGTATGCGAATACGCAGTCTCTCTCGCCGGCGCATGTGGATGTAATGCATAAGTAGGAGGGTGAACACCGCGATTGCAGCAAGACCGGCGCACGCGACGGTGAGGAAGACCCACATCTGCGGGAGTTTGCTTCCGGAGTCAGGGAGTTGCATCTCAATCACCACGCGCACGTAGTCGCGGAAGTCGAAGTAGTTGACGAGGTCGGTGCCATAAGGAACTCCGGTCATGTTGCCGGAGTAGTCGGATAGGTGTTGTACGATTTGAGCACCCGGGCCGGCGGTGAGGTAGAGCACGGAGTATGTGAAGCCGGAGACGCCGCCGATCCAACTTGCGTTGGGCGTGGCCAGTGTGGAGACCACGTCAGCGGAGAAATCGTCGTCGATACCATCCCGTGCGTTGGTGTTGTAGTCCTCCGGTCCGTAGAAGATCAAACCAAGCGCACTATCGCGCTCCGCACGAAGCATCCACACCTGTGCGCACTCCGGACTCGTCAGCGGCGCAAACGCAACGACATTATACCCCGGCGGCAGATTCGCAATCTTCGTAACATTTGCCGGCATCAAGTCCTGCCCACAATCCTCCTCGTCCGAGATGCTCGGAACGTATAACAGAGAACTGTAGTCCAAGCCGTATTGAGGTGAGTAGACATGGTATATATCTGCATTTTGCACTGACATACGAAACGACATGCTTGCTGGCAAAGTCGATATGAGGTTGGAGTAGTGCTCGCTGCGTACATTTGCTTCGAGGGTGGAGAAGTAGTCAACATCTTCGCTCGTGAATGTTTTGGAGGTCGCAGACCAATTATAGTCTTTGGCCGGGTTAGTGATGACCACCGCGCCAAGATCAATAAGTGGATAGTCCATAGTGCAAGGCGTGGTGGCGTATTCGGATATTCGTATGATGAAGGTGAAGATGGGGGGAGGAGGTGTAGGAAGGGGAGGACCCGGGGACGGGATATATGGCCGCGGGTGAGCGACATCGATTCGAAATCGCGTCGCAATGTCCAGGGTTGGGGCGTGCACGTTAAGGTTCTAGCGACATCCTCCTGGATCACATCCAAAGTCGCTATATGCCCCGACTCATATATCCAGCGGCTTCCGCTACGATATCGGAGCATGTTGATAGGTGTCACTGAGATATGTGCAGATACTGACGACTGTCAGAGCTGCTGTGACAACGAGATGTTGTGGCGATGTTGTGGCGATCGCGCGCACTGCGGTTTTGGGATCGCTGAGTCGCGTGCACGTTGAGATATAGCTTATTCCTGGTATACACGCAGATCTGAGGCAATACCGCTGAGCAAACTTGGCTCATTTATTTACTGCTTTATCATGGTTTTGGCTGCACATCATGTGGTAATTTTATGGACACCGGCGGCGGGCACAAAGATATCAAGCGCCGTTGTGCATCGATACCAGTTCTCATGGATGCAGCTACCTGATACAATCGCACACAGATATGACTGATCTTCGTTTGGCTAGTATATCCAGTGCGTGTCTGCAACATTTCAAAGTAGTAACGAGAAACTCCGTGCATTATGGACCCACACAGCTATCGACATCTACCGCCGCGTTTTAAGACATGCATAAACATAACGCCTTTGTTCATAAATCAGCCATTGATCGCTCTGTTTAGGAGTACAGAACTCGTCAACAGAATGTGTTAGTCGCTCTTCAGCCGGCCACATCTCTCGCCGTCTGCAGAGCTCAGGGGCCAATCGAGCGCCGCTCGACACCAAGCCCTAACCTACTCAGCCGTGCCGCGCTGAGCTTCGAATTTGGGCTACTCCGACACAGCTAGCCCTGGACCCCGGGCCGAGTTTTTCCTGGTCTCTCCCGGCTTCTCAACCTCCACAAGCGTAACAGTGAACCATATTATTCCTCTGCTCTACTTCTACTCCGCCGTCCATGCGAATACAAAATAGGAATTTTCAATATACACTACTTACCAACGCAGGGAGGCGTTGAGGTTGCGCAGCCGGTTGTAGTCCAGCAGACCTTCTATCGAGCCGTAGGCTGCGATGGCGATATCCTTATCCCACAGGTACTTCTGGGCAAAGTTGGTGACGTCGGAGACGGAGATAGCGTCGACGATCCGCTCGATCTCGGCGGCGGAGACGGTGCGGCCGGTGGTGACGAGCTGGCGGCCGAGGTCCTCGGCGATGGCAGTGGTGCCGTCGAGCGAGAGCAGGAGGGAAGCCTTCAACTTCGCCTTGGCACGCTCGACCTCAGCCTCGGTGACAGAGGTGGCAAGGCGGCGCCACTCCTTGAAGGTGTAGTAGATGAGGTCATCAATGGCAGTTAGGTTCTCGGTGATGAGGTAGATGCCCCAGAGACCTGTGTCGGAGTATGAAGTCGAGAAGGAGAGGTACGAGTTGGCGAGGTGGTTCTCGGAGACGGTGTAGGAGAGCTTTGAGCCCATGAAGGAGCCGTTACCAAGAGTGCGGTCCCAGTTGCCGATGACGGCCTGGGCGACGAGGGCGGAGTAGTAGTCCGGGTCCTTCCAGGAGACGCCCTCGAAGGCGATCGCGATGTGAGCGAAGGGCAGAGCGTCGTCGCGAATGCGGACCTCGGAACCGACGAACTGAGGCTTGGATGTCCGCGGGCTGCCGATGGTGAGGGCCTCGGACGAGGGTGTGAGACTGGCAAAGTTCTTTTCGGCAAGGGCGACAAGCTCCTCATGCTTGACGGCACCGGCGCCAACCAGCACAATGCGGTCAGACTTGTAGTTGGAGCCGATGTAGGAGGTGAGATCATCGCGGGAGATGCTCAGGATGTTCTCCTTAGGGCCGAGGATGGTGCGGCCAAGGTTGTGACCTTGAAAGGCGACGGCGTGGAGGTGGTCGAAGACGACCTCCTCGTACTGCTTCTCGACCTCCTCGGACTCGCGGATGATGACGTCGCGCTCGCGCTCAATGGCGGTCTTGTCGAGGGTGGAGTTTTGGAGGATGTCGGAGATGATCTCGACTACCTGGGGTACGTCGGATTTGAAGGCCTTAGCGTAGTAGACAGTGTTCTCGCGGGAGGTGTAAGCGTTGAGGTGCGCACCGAGGTTCTCGATCTCGAGCTCGAGCGAGCGCTGAGTGCGTTTTTCGGTGCCCTTGAAGGCGAGATGCTCGAGGAAGTGGGCAGTGCCGTTGTTGGCCTCAGTCTCAGCGCGGGAGCCGGCGTCGATCCACACGCCGACAGTGGCGGTCTGCGCGTAAGGGATTTCCTGGGTCGCGATCTGCAAACGAAGTTAGTAAGTTAGCAATATCGTCCACTGCTGTGGTGTCGACGCCACTCCGGACACGATTCCCGATTAAGCACGTCGCAGCAATGGCGTACAACAGCAACATTATGCCATCTGTAGCTGGTGAATGCGTACCGTGAGGCCGTTCTTGAGGGTGGTGAACTGGGTGCCGGGGGTGGCCGCGGGGGTTGCGAGGTAGCGCGCAAAGTGCCGGGGAAGAGCCGCAGCCGGGACGCGTTTGAGAGCGGCGGCGCGTGCGGCGGCGGAGCGCACGAGGGAGGATGCGGGGACGGGCATTACGGAGGGGGTTGATGGTGAAGCTGGCGGAGGAGGTCAAGCGGAACGCGAAGAAGAAGCAACGGAAGACGCAGCGCGAGTGGTTGCTGGGCTCTGGCCAATCACGGCACCGCTGATTCACAAGGCACAACTAGACGGTGTTTACGCACTTACACCCCCGGGTAACCCCCGCAGTCCGCCTTCCGACCGTGCGTCTTCCGCCTCTTCCTTAAGACCCCAGAGCCCACTTCCTCCGCTCCACCTCCACCTCCACTCTTCTCACAGCAATGCCCGCCCGTGTCCCCACCGCCTTCTCCCTCGCCGCGCCTCTTCGCGCCAGCCTTGCTCGCCAGAGCCTGGCCCGCGCCGTCCGGCCAGCGCTGCCGCTCGCGTGTGCGCCCGTCGCCGTGCGACATCTCGGCATCCCTCCTCTGATCAAGCCTCCTCCTGGTGTGTATTCTCGTTTCGTTGTGTGTGCGGGTGCTACGGTCGCGGACGCAAGATTGTGCAATGCGCTATCTCACTCCCTTCTGCCCGCTCGCCCGCTCATTGTGTGTTTGATCGCTAATATCACAGGCGGCATCATCGGTACCGTGAACGACGCGTACGTCGTCCCCCCCGCCAGCAAACTCCACGGCTCCTACCACTGGACCTTCGAGCGAATCATCGCCATCGGCCTCGTCCCCCTCACAGTCGCGCCCTTCATCTCCGAGGTCGCCATGGCTCCCGCCATCGACTCCCTCCTCGTCTCTGGCCTGCTCGTCCACTCCTACTTTGGCTTTCAGTCCTGTATTATCGACTACATCCCTAAGCGTGAGTTCGGTGCGGTCCACGACTATTGCATGTACCTCCTCCTCGGCGGTACTCTCGTCACTGGCTACGGCTTCTACAAGCTCGAGACCGAGGACGTCGGTCTTGCCGGCACCATCGCCAAGATCTGGGAGGCTTAGATCAGTAGTAGATAATACCACGTCAATTAGCCATTGGTAGATACAGTTGTTGGGCGTTTTGTTATTTCTTTCTTGAATAGTCAAAAAGGCCGTGGTTCGAAACCCGGACCACTGGTTGCGTCGTGACTATCTGGGTTGAGAATTAGCGCGCGTCCGACGTGTGCCCTCGTGGCGCACTGGACCTTTCCTTGATCGCGATTACCCGCTCACAGACGACGACTCGGACAGGGGCCGGGCGTTGGTGTCCGCCAGTTAACCAAACCGGCGGTTGCGGTCGTCCACGATGACTGCGTAAAATGTATGCCGCATATGCGGGTGGGAAATTCGGTGTAGTTATTATGGTCTGGAGAGGCTGCAGTACCGTCCCCAACGAATTGTCGGTGTATGTATGCGGCTGCACGCGGGCCGTCGGTTTTGGCTGGCTAGTTCCGACCGCCGTACTTCCCATAGTTACCTACTGGGTGCGGTGTTCCTCTCTTTGACTGTTCTTCGTGTCACCTACAGAAACAGTATGGTGTTCCGCTCGCCAGCGCCGGGTCTTGGACTCGGCGCCTGCCCGAGTATTGCAGGGCCTGCCGCGGAAGCGGCTGTTCCGTCATCAGCAACCGTCGCTGTGCCTGCAATTCCGGCGACTAGTCGCCGGGTTTAGGTGCGGCGGATGGGAGCGGCGGAGCTCCCCTGAGCGGGGGAGCGAGTCACTCGACGTGGCACGTTCTACACGTAAACTGCGCCTCGCGCGGGCTGTGCGGAAAGATGCGGGTGGGTAACGGTCACCGACTGTTACCCTTTGCACCCGCGCGCGAATATGAAGAGTATGAACTGTGCACGGTTAGCGACACGAGCATCACGACTGTGATGCTGCACCCGTCACTCTCAGTGGTGGCGGGTCGGGCTTAATGGCATCGTTGCTGCTGTGTCGCGTCGGACGCAAGTTGTGCTTAATGGGGCCAGTCTTCACTGATATATTCCGGTTTAGGCATTGCCGGCCGTGAGTTGTTCGCGCGGGACATATATGGGTGACCGTAAAGAAAGAGCTGGCCTTACGCGTGAGGTAGCAGGCTATGGAGCCAGCTCGTCCACAGTAGCAAGCTCTGGGCTGGTTGCAGTGCAATTCGCGGTCGGTCGCAAGACCGAACTCGATACCGATTACAACGGGAAGGTTAATTTTTTTGTCTCGTTGACAGAGTACTCGTTGTTTCTCACCTCTCTGAGCGAGTACTCGTTGTTACCCGTCTGACTGTAGAGGTCGCTCGTCGCCTCTTACCAGCACTGGTTCTACACCACCGCCAGCAAGGGATTTAGAAATCCTAGGGCAGCCGTTCGTGTTTGTATAGCCTGCGTGTAGCATATCGTAATGCGTTGAACAACTTCGACCGGGACCACTTGTAATTTGTAGCACGAGTCGCGAGTACGCCCGCGTGTGCGGTACAAGTCGCTCGCGCTGTCGTCACGAACATCGCTTCCACCGCTTTCTCATTGCATCTCATTGCAATCCACACCCATCCCTTCGTCTCCGCCCTCCTTTCCTCGCGCAGACGTCCCGGCGCCTCGATATGCCTCAGAAAGACTCCGAAAAGGACGTGCTCGATGGCGGTGCGCCTGCCGAGAACGGATCAGCCTCCGCTACGACGCCCACCACCGGCGCGTCCTCGTCCAAGACACCTGTGCCGCCTGCCGCGGACAAGAAGGATGACAAGGCTGACGAGGAGCTGTCCGAAGAGGACCAGCAGCTCAAGGCTGAGCTTGAGATGCTTGTTGAGCGGTTGATGGTGCGTTTACCGCGATCGATCTAAGTTGTGAGTACAACTGACACATCCAGGAATCCGACTCGTCGCTCTACAAGCCAGCGCTCGACGCGCTCAAGAACTTCATCCGCACCTCGACCTCGTCTATGACAGCAGTCCCCAAGCCGCTTAAGTTCCTGCGACCTCACTACACAAAGCTCACTGCGCTGTACGATACATGGCCCGAGGATCTCAAGGCTGAGCTCGCCGACGTGCTGTCGGTGCTGGGCATGACCTACGCCGACACCGACCGCCGCGACTCGCTGCACTACCGCCTGCTCGCTCCGGCCGACGATATCGGCTTCTGGGGCCACGAGTACGTTCGGCATCTCGCGCTCGAGATCGGCGAGGAGCACGCCGCGCGTGTCGAGAAGGAACAGAATTTTGACGAGCTCATGGACCTCGCGCTGCAGATCGTACCATTTTTCCTCGCACACAACGCCGAGGCGGACGCGGTCGATTTGTTACTCGAGCTCGAGACGATTGAGCAGCTGCCTCCATTTGTCGACGCCGACACCTACGGTCGTGTGTGCCTGTACATGGTCTCGTGTGTGAACCTGCTCCCTCCGCCCGACGACCAGGCGTTCCTGCGGACGGCGTTTAAAATCTACCTCACCCAGGGCAAACTCACGCAAGCCATGGCTCTCGCGATCCGATTAGACGACACAGACGCGATCCACGATGTGTTCTCCGCGAGTGACGACATCCTCGTGCACAAGCAGCTGGCGTTCATCCTCGCGCGCCAGCAAATCTGGCTCGAGCTTGGCGATGAAGAGGTCCAAGAGTGTTTATCCAACCGGCGGTTGTCGGAGTACTTTTTGTTCCTCGCAAAGGAGCTTAACATTATGGAGCCCAAGGTTCCCGAAGACATATACAAGTCCCACCTCGAGCACACTCGGGGCGGCCCGGATACAGGAAACATTGACTCGGCGAAGCAGAACCTGGCTGCGAGTTTTGTGAATGCGTTTGTCAACGCCGGCTTTGGCAAGGACAAGCTCATGTTGGTTGATGACGAGCACTCGTCGTGGGTGTACAAGAATCGCGACGCGGGTATGCTGTCCGCTACCGCAGGTATTGCCTCTGTACTACTGTGGGATGTCGAGGAGGGTCTGCAACAACTGGACAAGTTCATGTACTCGCACGAGGAGTACATCAAGGCGGGATCGCTACTTGGTATCGGTATCGTGAACACGGCCGTGCACAGTGATGACTCTGAGCCCGCGCTGGCTCTGTTGTCGGAGTTTGTCGAGAGCAGAAGCGTACCATTGCGGCTCTCAGCTATTATCGGTCTTGGTTTATCGTACGCGGGCTCCAAGCGGCAGGACTTGGCGGATTTAATTCTCCCTCTTGTCGGCAACAGCTCCCTGAGCATGCAGATCTCCTCCGTCGCCGCCCTCGCTCTCGGTCTTGTGTTTGTCGGCTCGTGCAACGCCGATATCACTGAGGCGATCCTGCAGACGCTTATGGAGCGGGAAGATTTCCAACTGTCGGACAAGTGGGCGCGGTTCATGTCGCTCGGTCTAGGGTTACTGTATATCGGCAAGCAGGAGGCCGCGGACGTAATTATTGAAGCACTGCGCGCCATCGAGCATCCCATCGGGCGGAATACACAGGTGCTTGTCGACGTGTGCTCGTATGCGGGCACGGGTAATGTGCTGAAGATCCAGAATCTGCTGCATCTGTGCAGCGAGAAGCCGGAGCCGGAGCCGAAGGAAGGCGAGGAAGCTTCTGGTGCTGGCGCGACGCCGGCAGCTTCGAAGGTTGATGACTTGTACCAGGGCTACGCCGTGCTCGGACTCGCGATCATCGCGATGGGTGAGGATGTCGGCGCCGAGATGGTACTGCGCCAGTTTGGACACTTGATGCATTACGGCGAGGGCTCCATCCGCCACGCAGTGCCGCTTGCTATGGGTTTAATTTCCGCGTCAAACCCGGAGATCAAGGTGTTTGACACGTTGTCGCGCTACTCGCACGATAGCGATCTGGACGTTGCTGTTAACGCGATCTTCTCGATGGGATTGGTCGGCGCGGGTACCAACAACGCGCGACTTGCGCAGTTGCTACGTCAGCTTGCGAGTTATTACGCAAAGGAGACGAATAGCTTGTTCATGGTGCGCATCGCGCAAGGGTTGTTACATCTCGGCAAGGGTACTTTGTCGCTCTCGCCATTCCACACCGAACGGCAGATTCTATCCTCTGTGTCGCTCGCTGGAATTCTCACCGTTCTCGTATCCCTTATCGACCCTGGTTCCTTCATCCTCGATAACTCACACTACCTTCTCTACTTCCTGATGACCGCTATCCACCCTCGCTTCCTTATCACACTCGACACGGATCTGAAAGCGATCCAGGTGAACGTGCGTGTTGGACAGGCAGTGGATACTGTCGGACAAGCTGGCCGGCCGAAGACAATTACGGGGTGGGTTACGCATTCGACGCCGGTGTTGTTAGGCCATGGAGAGCGCGCGGAGTTGGAAGATGATGAGTACATTCCGCTTGCGAGTACATTGGAGGGATTGGTGATATTGAAGAAAAACGAAAATAGAGAGACGGAGGAGTAGGCTGACTAGGGAGGAGAGAGTAAATAGGCACGAACATCAGTTTGCTTTTTCTGTTATGTATAATGCGACTCATTTTCTGCTTTTATTCGTAAACTGTATAACATGAGGATGGTTACGCAACTTCCTCTTTGATAGACGTGCCCATGCCGTCCGCAAAGTCAACAAGCATACCGCCAGGCGTCACACCGCGCTCATCACCCGCTGCCTCGCGTCCGCGACGCTCACCGGTCTCGATATCGTCGAACACCGACACGCTTGGCACCCGCTTCATAACTTCCGCAGGTGGAAATACAGGCCCAATTTTTTCAATCCAGCGACGTCGTTTGTCAAGAAGTGCTTTAATGCCCTCGCCAAGTTCGCTGGCATTACCAGTGAGGTATGATGAGGAAGTCGATGTTGTTCGCTGTGGTACGACGCCGTTCGCAAGGGTAGAGTTGGAGTTGGATGGGGTGTTGTTGAAGGTGTTACTGGCTGTGGGTGTGCTCGGAGCTGGAGTACCTGCTGCGGAAGGTGGCGCGGGGATTGGGTGATGATGATGGTACGCCGGGGTCCCGGCGGCGGCTGCGGCGGCTGCTGCAGCAGCTGCTGCTGCGGCCTGCGGTCGTTTCTTCTTGTTCTTAATCGTACGCGTGCGCTTTGTGTACGCCTGATCGACCTGCTTATCTAGATCCTCGAGAATCTGGGTATACTCTTGATATGCCATATGTTCATGCACACTTTTCTGCAACCTCATTTTCCGCTGCATATTCCGCGCCACCACAGTACGAAGTCGTCGTTGCAACCCGCGAAGTTCCGCGCAGATTTCATCGTCCTCACGCGCAGCCCAGTCCACGTGCTCATCACCTAGAATACCCACGTATTTGAATTCGCGCTTCAGTCGGTCTTCGAGGGTATTGTAATCTGCTTTCACAGAGGAGACGCGCCAGCCTTGTTGTTCGGGGAAGGCGGAGGATGAGGAGAGTACTTGAACTGTGCCGGCGGTGGTGCTTGTGGGTGCGTCAGGGGCCGACGACTCGTCGATGGGGAGCGGAGCGACGGAATTGCTTCCTGTGAAGTTTGTGTTTGCATTTACTCCGGTGGTGGCGTTGCCGTTGATTATCATCGTCGTGTTGGGAATAGCAAGGTCGTCTGATTCGTCTTTAAGCAGCGCGGATAATATACGTGAGGCAAGCGGGCCACACGAGAGGTCCTCTGTCTCAAGTTGTTCTTCCGTCAAATTCTCAGATGAGCCCTTGGCTTCGACTAACGCGAGACTCGCAGCATTGGCTGCTGCTTGCGCCCCAGCGGCCGTCGCGCTCAAAGCTGCCGCCGCAGAGGCGGATGTTGGATCCATGCCCCCGTTCGTCATCGCAGACGCAGCTTTCTCGCCACCGTTCGCGCCACGTAACATACTCCCTCCAGACCCAGGCGACGTACCCGCGCCACTGCCGCCGTACGCCCCATTAATGGCGTCCTCCTCAGCCCACACTTCCTGATAACTGGGTCCAAGCGGGGGTATCAAGTACGGTGTCAGGTTATCCTGCTTCTCATTCAAAAAGGATAAATCCTCCTCAACGAACGGGCGGAAGTACGGCTCGATAAACGTCTGGAACGTGGAAAATTGGACTTGACTCGCAGGTTTCGCTTTCGAGAAATCTTCGTCAGGGATTTTGCCGGGGAGAAGGTCGGTTAGGTCAGTTGTTGGGTATGATGCAACGCCGTATTTCTTCTTGAGATCAGCGGTGCCGCTTGTCGCCATGTGCAATTGCTTATTGTCCTCGTCACTATCATAGAACCCGTCAATGTCCATGAGCATACCCCCGCTACTTGCGACGCTCTCGCGGCGTGAGCGGGGGTGTGCGAGCGCGGCGACGGGAAGTGTTTGTACGGAAACATACTCAGAACCTGGATTCTTGAGGCGTTTGTCACCCGGAATGCCAGAGCGGAGAGCAGAGTCGGGGATATCAGCCGTGTCAGCACCCGCGGGGACTGATTTCGCCGCCGCGGGGTGTGCAAGGAGAGGGGAGGCTGGGGATGATGGCGATGACGGCACGCGGCGTTGAGAAGGGGGTGCAGCTGGAGAGGAAGAATGCGGAGGTGGTGGTGATGAGGATGCTCCAGTTGGTTCGAGACGACGGCGTTTGAAAACTGGCGATGATGATGCAGCGCGTAGATGATGTGGCGGTGGAAGTGATGCACCGCCGTTGCTGTTGTTGTTACTATTGTTGTTGTTATTGTTGTTGCTGCTGCTGCTGTTGTTGTTGTTGTTGAGGCTTATCACCGCGGGGGCGCGTTCGTCATCGGTCGGTTCATGCTTAATCACTAGATTCGGCTTGCGCTCAAGTTCCTCCTTCCGCGCGATGGTATCGGCAATCTCGCCTTCCTCTTTAACCTTCCTCTCTTCTTCTGCCTTAGCAGCAGCAATCTCTGCAGCAACAGCAGCGGCAGCGGCTTCTTCTTCGTACTTTACCCTGCGCGCGTCGGCTGCATGTTTCTCAACGGCTTCGTGTTCAATTCGTTCCTGAGCTTCTTGTATGCGAGATAACAACCGAGCACGATGCGCATCTATCGAATGCAACAATCGTTGCGCACGACTTGCACGCGCATGCGCCTTGGTCGACAATGACTTCAGATCTGCCTGTAGAGTTTGCAGCGCTGAGAGAGTCGGAATCGGCGCTGCGGGCACAGATGCCTCAGAGCCATCGGTCGATGATGATGCGTGTCGAGTGAAGTATGTCGCGACGAGGTCGTCGTACGTGGTGGTCGAAGATATATCCACATCATCAGGCGCGGCAGCGGCACGGGACTTGCCTTTGCCCTTGCCTTTGCCTTTGCCCTTGCCGGCCGCGCGAGAGGAGCTCATGGCGGTGTCGTTTGGGAGGTGTAGAGGAAGGTGTCGACAGACCAAGTTCGTGATGGGCAGTGAAGTGATCACGTGTATGTCAGCGAGGCACGAAACCCATGACCTCCAAACTTCTTGTTAAGTTTCTCAGAACTCGGACGAAGCAGGCAACTATCAGGACACCATGCGGTCAATTCACGCCTGCCGCGGCGTCTTACTACGGGCTGCCATACCGTGTAATCTAGTCACACATCCCGTCATCCGTATTGTACGCCCCTTTACGACAACATTCGCTGCTCGCGCACGGAGAGACGAGTACGAAAGCGAGTTCGACGGGAACGACGCAGAACCGCGTCCGCTTAACAACGAGACTATCCTCCAGGACTTTTTCCCCACCGCGCGCCCACGTGAGAGAGAGGAGATGGAAGCATTTATGCGGCAGATCGAGGCGCATAACGAGGCATCACGCGCCGTTGACGTGGAGCGCGTCGCAGAGGAGGAGGGTGCGGAGGCCATTGACTCGCGCGAGGACGTTGTTACATACGATCCTACCCCGATGAAGGTGTACACCAAGAACCCCGGGTTTGCCAAAAAACCGCATATGAAATTTCGCTTCGCGAGCAGCAACCCTGCGTTAGCCACTGGCTACGCACTTGCGGACAAACTAGCGAACGAGGAGATGACCCGACTTATGGAGGATGGCGAGCCGATTGAGTTACTTGACGGCGTGAATATGCATGATGACATGACGCCGCTTGCGCATATGAAAGTGAACGAACACCGCGTGAAACGGATGTATAACCGTGTTGCGGCGTGGGAGATGCCGAATCTGCGGGACGTCGCGACGGAGTTTGTACCGCGGGATGTGAAGGCCGGTGAGGTGTTTGAATTTCAGTATACCACGTACATGGGCCAAGTTCACGACGCGGAAGCGAAGGTAGCCGTGCGCTTCACCGCTGCGGCGGTCGCGAAGGCGTATTTCGGTGAGGATATAGCCATCCGTGCGAAGCGGCTGCACAAGCTACGGCTGCTCTGCGGTACGCGGTATAATCCGACGACGGATATGGTCGTGATGTCTGCAACCAACTTTCCGAACGCGGTGCAGAACAAGCAGTTCCTGGTGGACTCTCTTACGAAGCTTCTCACCGCCGCGCAGGATGTCGCGACGGAGGAAGCTGCGTTCGCGGATGTGCCGTTGGATAAGAGACACGTCAAGTCCAAGAAAAAGATTCCTGGGTTCCCGCGAGAATGGACTCGGCCGCAGGATGTCGTGGACGTGCAGCTGTAGTCCCATGGTGTGTATGTATATAGTGATAGATATGTTAAGTAGTACCTATGCGTGTCCGTTCGCAGCGTCCTCCACCTCCTCCATCTGCACATCTTCGTCCTCCTCTTCAAACGGTGTCTCAGGCGGCGGCGTCCCTGTATCCACAAGCCAAGAAATCGGACTCAGAATCGCCTCCGCACTATTCCGCCGCGACGACGAAACCTCCTCTGCCAGCGCCCCAATTGTGCCCATCTCCTCCTCCATCCTGCTTCCTGCTCCAGTGGTGCCGGTGGCACCGAATGCAAACTCGCCGACGGTACTCTCGACGTCGACGACGCGCTCTAGCGCGCGGATGTACTTGTCGCGCGCGGTGGGCGCGTAGTGCTGGTTCGGATGGAGTGCGAGCTCGGCGAGGCGCTGGATTGTAAAGGGGGGAGCGTGTGGGAAGGAGGCATCGAGGGTGGCTAGTATCGGTAACTCTGGTGATGTGGGAGACGGGGGATCTGAGTTTGTGGTGGCGTTGGTGGTGGTGGTGGTGTTGTCTGTGATAGGTGTGCTGGTGGTGGCCGAAGTAGTGAAGGCGGTGTGGATGTTGGCGGAAATGAGCTCGCGCAGAGCAGCGCGAACGACAGGCCAGCTGGCATCCGGCGCGAGTGTGCCGGTCTCTGCAAGAAGTCGGATGGGGTCGTCTGCTGTTATGGTAGTCATGATTATGGGGGGTGGAAGTGTATGGGGATGGAGATGTTATTATACAGTACGTAACTACGACGCCGCCCAAACCTCCTTCCCAGTAGTCTCCATCCACTGGCTCAGCTTGTCCACCGACGCGTCCCACTCAATCAACCGCAATCGCATGTTTTCGATCTGGTCCTTCGTCATAATCCGCGGCTGTAGCCATGTAATCGTCACGCGCTCCGCGACCTGGTCAATCGATCCACGTATCAGCCCCAGCGACAGCGCCTTCATGACGAGATGCTCCACGTTCTCATACGACAACTTCGTCTCCGCAGCAATCACGCGGAACGGCAGTGTGCGGTCCGACGCAGGTCTTTGGAAAACAGCCTCGATCAGCGCCATCGTGCACACCTTCTCGCGCAGGAAATCCAGCGCTTGAGCCATGATCGGCAAGCTCGCGGCGTGTGGCAGCAGCGCCTCGAATGCGTCGAGATTGCCCACATTCAGCGCGAACAGGATCGAGCGTAGCCACTCGGACTCGGTGCCAACCAGCGCGTCGAGTACGGGGTGCAGGAGCAGCTCACCGAAGTTGTAAATCGACTCGCCAAGTAGTGCCGCGACGGCCAGATCATACGCGCGCTCACGCTGTGCAGCCGGAGACAGATCCCCTATGGCGATACACGCGAGAAAGCGCAGCGAGTTGCGGTAGTACGCTGCAAAATCCGCCTTGGCTTTATAGTAGTCCGCGTTGACAGAGTAGAACGCAGCGTTGATGAGCGCGTCCACAGTATCGAACTTGTCAAGCATCGCACCTGCCTCGTCCATCGTTTCGCGCGCAGTCGCGAGATCCCCAAGCTGCAGCTTAACCCTTGCTGTCTCTATCTGCGCGTACACGTAGGCAGGGCTCGCGGGCGTGCCATGCACCTTTTCCGCAAGCGCGGTCATGAACGCCAGCACCTCAGTCTTATCCTCGCACGTCTCCGCGGCGCTGAGACCAAGCGATACAAGCTTGAGCTGGTTGATCTTGGCCTCAAATGTCCCGACAAACCGCGTGAACACGCGCATGCGTAGCGGCACGGAGAGCGGGTTGGCGAAGTAGGACAGCAGCACGTCGGTGAGCTGGTGCCAGAGCCGCCGTTCCCAGAGGTCTTCCATTGTGTATAGTTCCGCAACCAGCTCCGCGGGCGACTCCTCGCGCAGGGTGGCGAGGACGGTAGGCACGTCGTGGTCGATATCCATTGCGGAGGACATGGTGATCTATCTATACGGATCGGTGTGTATAGGGAGATCAAAAGGTGTAGGAGTTGCGATGTTCTGGAAGCAGTACTTGCGTCACGTGCTATACACACGCGGTGACGCAGTTACGCCCACGTGACCATAGACCAATCAGCGCAGCGGAAATTGCGACGACCTCGACATCGCGACCCTCACTTACCATCTTAGCACAAACCGCACCACCTTCACCACTCACACGCAATGCTCGGTCAAACCTCCGCGGCCGCGCGCATACAGATGCGCCGGTCGGCCTTTGCGCCCTGCCGCCGCCTTAAGCACGACCTGGCAGTCACTCTCTCTGGCAAGCCTGTTCTCTCCATCGGTACCGGCGGCCGCTCTTCGCGGAGCGGCCACGTCGCGACTGTGTTCGGTGGCAATGGTTTTCTAGGGCGCTATCTTATCTCCAAGCTTGCGCGCGAGGGCACGATCACCATGGTTCCGTTCCGTGAGGAGATGAACAAGCGCTTCCTCAAGGTGACCGGAGATCTCGGTGTGGTTAACTTTGTCGAGTTTGATGTGCGTAATGTGCAGTCGATTGAGGAGGCAGTTAAGGATTCGGATGTGGTGTATAACTTGATCGGACGCAACTACCCGACAAAGTTATTCAACTTTTACGACGTGAACGTGGAGGCGACGCGGCGCATTGCAACCGCGGCAGCGAAATACGGTGTCGACCGCTTCGTACAGGTGTCCTCGCATGACGCGTCGCCAGACTCGCCGTCGGAGTTCCTGCGCACCAAATTTGAGGCCGAGCAGGTCGCACGGGAGATTTTGCCCGCCACGACTGTTGTTCGCCCCTCCCCCATGATTGGCCAAGAAGACAAGCTGGTGCGCAAGATCATCGGGTGGCCTCACCTAGCGGTCAACGATGCGCAGCAGAAGATGCGGCCCGTGCATGTTCTCGATGTCGCTACGGCGTTGCACAAAATCGGGTTCGACAACAGCACCGCCGGCAAGACCTACGAGCTCTTCGGCTCGCGCGAGGTGACACTCGACCAGGTGCGCCTGCTGTGCGAGCTCGAGGCGCTGAACAAGTACCCGTACATCAACCTCCCGAAGGTGCCATTCGCGCAGGTCACCGAACTGCTGAACAAGGTGCTGTGGTGGCCAGTCGGTTGCGCTGACGAAGTGGAGCGGTTGACGATTGATCAGAAAGTGGACCGGCAGGCGGCGACGTTCGCAGACCTGGGGATTGTGCCGGCGAAGCTAGAGGACTACGTGGGCCAGTACGTCCGCCATATGCGCGGCAACATCTTCCAAGACGTCGCACCGGACTCGCTGGCAGAGCGCAAGCGCGAGCGGGAGTACATCCACGTCACGCGTTAGACACAGTGAATAGATAGACACAGACTTATGCCGTTTTATCATTCGTAGATTATGATCTTATTGGTGGTGAGCTCAAATGTGCTCACTCTCGTGAATCGCATCCCGGCATCCCGAACCCACCTGCGCCGTCTTCACCAACCCATCAACACCTCCACAATGCGGTCCCCCGCCCCCCTCCGCGCCACGCGGCAGCTACGTCGCGTGCACATCGCACAATCGCCGACTGCGTCCATCCCGTCCTCAATGGACGTCTCCGACCTTGTTAAAGCCGTCCCGCAGGTCGCCGGCGACGGTCCGTTCCCGCAGGCGCCCAAATTCGAGGTCATCGGCACGCCGGCAAGTTTGCTCAACGTGGCGCTCCCAGCGTCGGCTACGCTGTACACACGTCGCGGAACATTAGTGGGGGTTAATGGCGCGCTTGAGAATGTGACGTCGACATTGTCTGTGTTGAAGCCGACGTTGCGAGCGGCCGTGGGAATTCCATTTCTGTACCAACGGGTGAGCGCGAGCACCTTGCAGTAACAGCTAAGGAGGAGACTAACGAGAATAGATCACAAGCACGACGCCACTTACAGCACTGATCACTGCGAAATCCTCCGCGTCCGCAACGCAAACCACCTTCGCGGTGCTCACCCTCGACGGGCGGGTGGACTGGACCCTCGGGCAGCGCTCCGCCTTACTCGCGTGGGCTGGTACCACAATAACGCTCACCCCGAAGCTCACACCGAATTTGTCGCTTGCGCGATGGGGAAATACAGTCGTTTCCGGGCGTGGAGAAGTGGCGGTGGTGGGCAAGGGGCAGATTTATCAAGTGTCGTTAACGGATAAAGATGATGAGTTTGTCGTGCATCCTGCGAATGTGTTGGCATACACGTCCGGCGTGCCTGGGCAGAAGAAGCCGGCGCCGTATAGATTGAAGCATCTGCGATTCAGGCTCCAGATTCCCGGATTCCTCAAGTTCTTCTCCAAGCCGAGCATCATTACCCCCTCCGCGACCCCGTCCCCCGCGACCTCCCCGTCATTGGCAACGGAAATCGCACACACACCCCTCGCACGCTTTCTCGCACGCAGATGGGCCTCAATTGCCGGCGCGCTGCGCACGCTCGTCTTCGGCGACGACTTATTTATCCGCTTCTCCGGGCCCGCCACCGTGCTCATCCAATCCCGCGCCCCGCGCCTTGCGGACGTAATCCCGGCTGCAGAGGTGCGTGAACTGCGTGAGCTTGCGCGCGTGCAATCGCCCGCGTTTGCGCCTGTCGATGGAAAGGTGGTTGAAGAAGATGGGGAGGCAACGCTGGAACATACGACTGAAGGACCGACGAGCAACGGTGGGTATTTGAAAGTCGCGGTTGTTCAGGACGGGAAGGTGACATTTCGGTCGGTTGACAACTTTAAAGAGTTTCTCAAGTAAACGCATGATACACGGACTTGAATAAAAGTTTCTGGACAGTTAAAAGCATTGAGAACGTTACATGTATTAACACGAAGAACAGAACACCACCGTAGCCCATGAAAGTTGAATTGCACCTCTACTCTAACCTCCTCGATACCTCTACTCCGGTTAATGGCACGAGAGCGACTTGATCTCCGCATCCTCAGCGCTCGAGGTAGAAGTGAAAATATAGTTCCCGATGATCGCGCCAAGACCGACTGCCATAATAATCGGTCCGTTATAGGTCATGGCGACGAGCATGATGAAGAACGAAAACACAACCTGCACACCATACATTACCGCGCGCACCGCACGTGAATTACGCCTGATAAACTCGCGTGACTCGACCTGCACAGCGCCGATGGCGCCATAGTTCTTGTACAACCTGCGCCGCGCAGCCGCCGCGCGGGACGATGAACCGTTGGCGCTGTCGTCCGCAACTTCTTCATCGTCGGAGGAGTCTTGCAGGACGATACGGCGGGGTTCGGCGGCGAGAAGGGGGGATGACGCGACTTTGCGGAGATACTCGTATGCAATGCCGAGGGTGGCAATAGCGAGGAAGGAGAGGATAAAAGTGCCGGTGCCGCGGATATGCCACCACTTGAAGACGACACAGACGTCGGTCGGGTCCCAGTTGAAGATCATCTGCAGGGGTCAGCTGTGCAAACGGAGCGGATGATAGGGATAAAAGACGTACGTTCATCTTGCACATGGCGGGCATGGTCATATTGGTGTGACCCGACATGTCATGTCCCGGCATGTCCATGTCCATGGTCATATGCATATGCTCCATTGCGATTTTATCGTATGTTAACAGAGACACAAGCGGAGGCTTGCTCTTATATAGCTGGCGCGGCAGCCGAACGCCACCGATAATTGCTCGCTCTTGGTGTTGTTGTTTGGTGATTTCACAGTTGTGAAGTTGGTGATCACGAACCGAGCAATAAACGCGCAAAATAGAGGCGATGCGCTGACTCTCCTGAGGGATTGGTGTTGATCACACTCACAGATCACTCACGCCATTTGTGAGTCGCCTCGGTCATCCACCGGCACCTTCGCGGACTCTGGATCTACATAGTGCGAAGCCATCACACACCTGGGAAGAAGATGCAGTGCGCGAAGAGCATCGGTGTGAGGCGTGCATTTGCATGTGCGCGCATTGGCGTGCGTGCTTCCGCAGAAACGACGACGGTGCGTGTGGACTTCGGCGCGTGTGCGCGCACGCTCCGGACCGGCGCGGTCTCGAGGACGTCACCAAAGGCCGCGAGCACGACCACGACTGCCTCGAAGATACCAAATGGCGTCGCCGATGCTGTTCATGGCAGCTTGTTCAGGCAACTACGACATCGCTTCTTTAGTGCCGGTGCGGCACGGAAAGCGCCTCCGCCGACGACACCAGATGCACCCACTACATCTTCAACCCCCGCCGCCAAACTACCAGTCGACCTCCTTGACGAGAAAGTCGTCCCCCCCAAACAGCAACGCCAAGCCGACTGGGCGATTCTCAAGGAAATGGTGCAATATCTCTGGCCAAAAGGCCAAACTTCCGTGAAGATTCGTGTCATCCTCGCCCTCGTCCTCCTTGTTGGCGCGAAGGTGTTGAATGTGCAAGTGCCGTTCTATTTCAAGGCGATTGTGGACGAGATGAATATCGACTTTGTGAATTACGCGGGTACAGTATGGACAGTGGTGGGGGCCGCGGTCGCTGGGTACGGTCTTGCAAGGGTGGGAAGTGCGCTTGCGGGTGAATTGCGGAATGCGATATTCGCGTCCGTCGCTCAACGCGCCATTCGGAGTGTTGCGTTGAACGTGTTTGAGCACTTGATGAAGCTTGACTTGAATTTCCACCTATCCCGGCAAACCGGTGGCATGAGTCGTGCGATTGACCGTGGTACGAAAGGTATCTCGTTCGTATTGTCGAGTATGATTTTTCACATCCTGCCTATCACGCTTGAGATCACGATGGTGTGCGGTGTATTGACGTACAACTACGGTGCACAGTTCGCTGTGGTCACCTTCGGGACTATGCTGGCATATACTATATTCACGATACGGACGACGGCCTGGCGCACGCAGTTCCGGAAGGACGCGAATAAGGCTGATAACCGCGCCGCGACTGTCGCGGTGGATTCGCTGATCAATTATGAAGCGGTGAAATACTTCAACAACGAGGCTTATCAAGCGCATATTTTCGACAGGGCGCTGTCTGATTATGAGAAAGCTTCAATCAAAATTGCGACTTCGCTTGCGCTACTGAATTCCGGACAGAGCGCAATTTTCTCGGTCGCACTGACCGGAATGATGTACATGGCTGCCCAGGGGGTCGCATCAGGTACGTTGTCAGTGGGTGACCTCGTGATGGTGAATCAGCTCGTTTTTCAGCTCTCAGTCCCGCTGAATTTTCTGGGGACGGTGTACAGAGAATTGAGACAGTCACTGCTTGATATGGAGACGCTGTTTAACCTGCAGAAGGTGAATGTTGCGATTATTGATAAACCCGGCGCCCCGGCGTTGAAGTTGACAAAGGGCGATGTTGTTTTTGAAAACGTTACGTTTGGATATCATCCGGATCGGAAGATTCTGAAGGACGCGAGTTTTACGATTCCTGGTGGTGTTAAGACTGCCATCGTTGGTCCCAGTGGATCTGGAAAAAGTACGATTCTGCGGTTGTTATTCCGATTCTACGATGTCGAGGGCGGACGGATTTTGATAGATGGACAGGATATCAGAGAAGTCTCGCTTGAGAGTCTGCGACGGGCGATTGGTGTGGTACCCCAGGACACGCCGTTGTTTAATGATACGATTGAGCATAACGTGCGGTATGGACGGATGGACGCGAGTATAGAGGAAGTACATGCTGCGGCGGAGAGGGCGAAGATAGATAAGCTGATTCGGGATCTACCCGATGGATGGCAGACGCGGGTTGGAGAGCGCGGCATGATGATTTCGGGAGGAGAGAAACAGCGTCTCGCGGTTTCTCGTCTCCTTCTCAAGAACGCGCCAATCATGTTTTTCGACGAAGCCACATCTGCGTTGGATACGCACACGGAGCAATCTTTAATGGCGAACATCAACGGGATCGTGCAGGAGGCAGGGAGCACGAGTGTGTTCATCGCGCACCGGTTACGCACGGTGTTAGACGCGGATAAGATCGTGGTGTTGAAGGGCGGTAGTGTGGCGGAGGAAGGTACCCACGCGGATTTAGTGCGGAAAGCGGGGGTGTATGCGGGTATGTGGCAGGCCCAGGAGGTGTTGGACGTTGTGGAGGAGGGGGAGGGAAAGTTGAAGAAGGTGGAGAAGGAGGTTAAGCGCTTCACGTGAGCGATGGCTACCGATGTATCGGGCGAGTGTTCATAGACTTTGGATATGATGAACAGTAGTTATATTGGGGGAGATGTAGTTTCAGAGACATCCGAGTCTTCTTCGTCCGAGTCCTCCTCTGAATCTTCATCGTCGTCTGAGTCCACCTCTTGGTTACGATGATTGGTATTCCCGGTCAACCAGATATCATCGACCTCCTCGCCCCTCTCTTGCCTCTCCTTTTTCTCCCGTTCCTTCACAACATACACTTCCTCGATTTCATCCAACCACATCTGCTGCGCCTGCTGCACCGATGCCGAGTCGGTGCATGCGGCATAGCGATCGAGTAAGTCCTTGTTGACATCCAAGAATGCATGTCCCCACGAGAAATTCGCTAGCAAATCCGCCGCCCAATCGCGATGACCTGTGATAGCAAGTGCAGCCGCCACTGCTTCGACGCAGTTCAATTTCCACGGCTTGCCGTAGTTAACCGGGTTCGCTGCGACGAGATACGGCAGCAATCGCTCATTCCTGCCACCAATGCGGGCGAAGGGGATTTCGTCAATGCGCGCCCAGGAACACTCGACCACGGCGACGCCGGACTCGTCGAGAATCGCACGATCTTCGGGACAGACTGGCAGCTTGCCGTTGGAGGAGATGACGAGGCCTTGGAATTTCTGGCCGACGCGGAGTGCGCGCATCAGGCCTAGCCGTGCCAGTTTCTTGCCCGAGCAGCGCTTGGGATCGCAGTGGTCAAAGTCCTGCACGAGTTAGCGTGTGAAGACAAGACAGTGAAGAGTATACTCACCCACATGGCGAGCTTGACCGGGAACTTTTGCACGCCATTTCTGGCCGGGGGTCTTGTCTGTCTAGGCATTATCTGGAGAGAAAAACGCCAGCGGTGACTACGAGGGCTGTGCACGTGACTGTCGCCGGCGGGTCCGCGTCGCCGTCGAAACCGCGACTTTGTCCATCATCTCCACCCCCAATGGACCCGCTCTTCCGCCCCGGTGACCACGCGGCCGCAGGCGCAATGCCGCAGGCGACACGGAGTCCCCAGCAGCAGTTTCCTCCGCCGGCGCTGCAGCTACCAGTCGAGGAGCACCACGCGCAATCGGCCACTCCACTGCAATCAGCACCGCCGCCGGCACCGCCAGCGCCAACGCCGCAGAAGATCGTGCGCGTGCGCTCGGGGTGCTGGACATGTAAGGCGCGTCGGCGCAAGTGCGACGAGGCGAAGCCGTTCTGCATGAACTGCATCAAGAATAACCGCCAGTGCGAAGGCTACGATCTGCGACTGTCCTTCGACGTCGACGACTCGCGGCATGTGGCGTCGGGCGTGCATTTCGATGTCAAAGGCCGGCCGGTGGTCGGATTCCGCCGGCGGCCGAGGCTGAGGGAATCATTAGCAGCTCGATCAGGACCGGGAGCAGGGCCGACGGATGTGGCGATCCTGACGCCGGGCTTTGGCCCGGGAGCGCAGGCGCAAGCAGTAGCAGCGCCGGCGCCGCCATCACGACCGGCTCCACCGCCGGCCGCACCGCTAGCTGTCGCACAAGCTGCTCCTTCCGCTGCTTCTACCGTCACGACGCCAACGAAGTCATCCAAGGAGCTCAAATTTGTGGTGCAAAGCGGTTTCGACAACGCAAAGCGCCCACGCAAGCGCCGGTCGCCATCCGACACCGGAGTGGACCGCCGTTCCGTGAAGGACGAGCCGGTCGAGGGTATCACGCTCCCCATCATCACGCCCTCTGCGTTCTTGTCTGCGCCAGTGTTTGCGACCGCCGGACACTCGCCGACAGATTTCTCCTCGCCATCCTCCGCAACATCTCCCTCAACACTCCTCCCGCCGTCGACACTGCCATCGCCTGTCCCAGTCGTCCCCGTCTCCACACCACCCATCACACTCACACCCCCCGTCCCCGTAGTGCCCGTCGTCGCACCCGTGCCTGCACCCAAACCAGAAAAGGTTGACAACGAGGATCTAGTTGAGGTTGTCCGCGCCGTCAACCGCCGCGGGCCCGTCGCAAACTTCCCACCCCGGCACTTTCCTCGCGGTCTGCCTCCCGCCGCGAACCCCTCCTCCCCCGCCGTCGGACGCGAGCTCGGACTATTTTGGCAGATTAAACCCCAGGAGCAGCATCTACTCAACTACTTCTTCTCTGACGTCTCGCCGCTGCTCGACAATCTCAAGAACTCGCCGCTCGCCGGCCTCGCCATCACATACTGCAACCACGAGCTCGCGCTCTCCTCCTTTCTCTGCCTCTCATCCCTCCATTTTGCTGTCCGCCACTCCAACGAGAGCTATTACCACACTGGCCTGGAGTACCACTCCCGCACCATCAAGTTCCTCGGCGACGTGCTCAATGACGTATCGAATCCGCAACCCCAGAGCGGACTCTCCTCCGCCATCTCCGCAGAGCTCCAGATACACGGCCCCGCCCGGCCGCCACACATGCAGGATACCCCGCTGTCGGTGTTCTCCATCCGCAACCAGCCCAAAACTGGCCGCGGTCTGGGCGTAGCAGTGTTGACGGTGATCTACTTCCTCATCACCTTCGAGATCCTCGACACCGGCAAGTCCTCCACCGTGCGCTCGCATCTCGCGGCATTCGCATCTATCATCGAGGACCGCACTCTCGCGGCTGAGATCCTCTCCGCCCCCAATGGCATGTTCCTCTTCCGCATCTTTGCCTGGTACGACATCATCCTCGCCGCCTGCTCCAAAGATTACCGTGCGCCGCACCTCTCGGGTCCATACTTTTTCCCGCTCTCTGCCGACGACTCCGGGGTGGAGGGCATAATGGGCTGTCCCGACGAAATTCTACTCGCCATCTCGGACACTTGCCACTTGCGTCACCGCATGAAGTACAACCCGGATACGCTCTCCCTCGCAGAGATCCAGCAGCGGACTGGAGACATCGAGTCTCGTATCCGTAATTACTCTGGCATGCGCAAGTGGGACGGCCGCGAGTCGTATTCCTACGTGCAGCACGTCATCGGCTCGCAATGCTGGGCGCAGGCGTCGATGATCTTCCTCCTCCGCAGTACCGGTATGGATCCCTCCGGTCGCCGCGTGGCAAAGTGTCTCGAGGAGTTCCAAAAGCTGCACCGCATTCTCGAGGTCAATTCTGAACCCGATCGCCAAATGGTCTGGCCCATGTTTGTCGTTGGCTGCGAACTCAAGTCCGCTGAGGACCGCAGGCGCGCCGATGAGCGAATGGATTTACTCTTCCAATCCACATTCTGCGGGTCGTGGCAGATAACAAAAGCGGTATTGCACGCTCTCTGGGCCAAGAACGGCGCTGAGACATGGGAGGACGTGCTTTCCGCGCCCGAGTGGGCTAACTTCGACTACCTTGCCTTGTAACTTCTTACTATTAGATAGACATTCTTTTTGGTGTACTTTACTGTCGTTTTCCTTTCTTTATACGGATATTTTTGTGGCTTGTACTTTAGGACCCTCTTTGCATACGGAATTTGGACTTTCTGGAATAGTAGTTTGTAATAGATATTTGGAGCGTTTGGTTAGTGAGTGGGAGGGCGGAGAGATGTGCATTGGGAAACGCGTCGCGTGTGAGCACTGCGACGCGTCGACCTTTTCTCTACTACCCACAACACGCGCACCGCGCGCGGCAACAATACCGCCCTTTCCCCGCTGCGCATTGCGGCTGTCCGCATTCATTCACCCGCATACATCTTTGTTTACTGCTCTGAGGCTCGCGATGGGACCCGCGTCGACACATCAAGCGCAGGCGTCGCTGACGTGAGTACCGGGGATTATCGAATAAGACGGGAGAGGTCTGATGTGAGATGATAGGAGATTTTTTGCACGGCCGGCGGGGGCGAAGGCGGAAAAGCGGCAGGCGACTTTGCATCGGAAGAAGAAAGATGAGACGACGAGCGATGGGGAGGAGAAGATCGACAAGTTCGCCGAGGAGGAGAGCGACAAGGCTGAGAAGGTAGAGAAAGAGGAGAAGAGTATCGCGCCGATTAGTCCCCCGCCTACTGCATCGTCACCCGCATTGTCGGATGTCGATGACATCGATAAGCCTAAGGCTAAACGGCAACGACGCGGATCTGATAGGATTGATACCCCCGTGACAAATTTGCCTGCCTCCGCACCACCGCCGGCACGCGCGAAAAGTCCACCGAAGAATACAGCCGCTCTGGAGACGAAGCTACCCCCTTTGGAAAGCGACTCTTCTTCCACAGAAAGGGAAGACGAAATCAATGCGGAGCTGAAGCTCACTGAATCCACTCTCGCTGCCGCACCTAAATGGGCCCCCGGCGCACCGGTGCCATACGCCGCCATGACCGCGACTTTTGAAAAGATCGAAGCAACTACAAAGCGTCTCGAGATTATATCCCTATGCTCCTCTTTCTTCCAGGAAGTACTACTTCTCACGCCCGCAGCGTTGTTGCCGGTGATTTATCTCTTTGTCAACCGTCTTGGACCTGACTACGAAGGCGTCGAGATCGGACTTGGGGAAGCTACCTTGATGAAGGCAATCGGAGAAAGCACCGGGCGTTCGCAGGAGCAGATCAAGCTACACTACCGCAAAACCGGTGATCTCGGCATGGTTGCGTCAGAGTCCCGTGCGAGCCAGCCCACTATGTTCAAGCCGAGAGCGCTCACCGCAGAGTCTGTCTTTGCGAATACGAAGGCTATCGCGACGGCGTCTGGAGCACAGAGTCAGGCGCGCAAGATTGGGATTATAAATAAATTACTCTCCGCATGCGAGAACGGGAGCGAAGCGAAGTTTCTCGTGCGTAGTCTCGAGGGCAAATTGCGCATTCATCTCGCTGAAAAGACTGTGCTCACGTCCCTCGCGCAGGCTGTCGTGGGGTGGGAAGCGCACAAGGCGGGGAAGAACGTGGTTCCTGAAGACGTCGCGAAGGCAGAGCAGATTCTCAAGGACGTGTACAGCGAAATGCCGACATACGACCGCATTGTACCTGCGCTGGTTGAACACGGCATTATGCGTTTACGCGAGTTTTGTACGCTAACCCCCGGTGTGCCATTAAAGCCTATGCTCGCGAAGCCGACGAAGTCAATCACCGAGGTACTCGATCGTTTTCACGAGGAAAAGTTCACATGTGAATATAAGTACGACGGCGAGCGCGCGCAGATCCATTTTGTCCGCGGTGTTGATGGCAAGAAGGACAGTTTTCATGTGTACTCGCGTAATTCGGAGGATATGTCGTCAAAGTATCCAGATATTCTATCTGTAATACCGCGGATTGTCGACGCGGAGACGACGAGTTTCGTATTGGATTGCGAAGCAGTCGCGTGGGATCGCGAGCAACACCGTATTCTCCCGTTCCAAGTTCTGTCCACCCGAAAGCGGAAAGACGTATCCGACGCGGATATCAAAGTCCGTGTCTGCGTATTCGCATTCGACGTGCTCTACTTCAACGGCGAAAGCCAACTTCAGCGCCCGCTCGATGAGCGCCGGGGTTTATTACACACAAAATTCTTTCCTCGCGAGGGCGAATTCGCTTTCGCAAAATACATGGACGGCACGGACGTGGATTCGATCCAGGAATTTCTTGATCAGAGCGTCAAAGACTCGTGTGAAGGGTTGATGGTCAAGATGCTCAGCGGCGCAGAATCGTTCTACGAGCCGTCGAAACGGAGTCGGAATTGGCTTAAACTGAAAAAGGACTACCTCACTGGTGTGGGCGATTCTTTGGATCTTGTCGTCATCGGCGGGTTCTTCGGAAAGGGAAAGAGAACGAATTGGTACGGCGCGTTCTTGCTCGCGTGTTATAACTCGGATACCCAGGAATATGAATCCATCTGCAAAATCGGCACCGGCTTCTCCGAGGAAATGCTTACAACCTTACACGCCACGCTATCCACAAAGGCAATCCCCGAGCCGCGGTCGTATTACTCCTACAACGCCTCCGCACCACCATCAGCTCTCCCGGACGTGTGGTTCGAGCCTGTGATGGTATGGGAAGTGCTTGCGGCGGATTTATCACTGTCGCCGGTGTACAAAGCCGCTATTGCAGAGGTTGGACGGGGAAAGGGCGTAAGTCTGCGATTTCCGAGATTTATCAGGATTAGAGATGATAAAGCTCCGGAAGATGCCACTAGCGCGGAACAAGTTTGCGAGTTTTATCACGCGCAGGCTAGTGCCGGTGGCAACGGCGGCGGTGGTGAGGGAGGGGAAGGAGATGATTATTGAGATCGTATGTATTTTTGTTCTGTTAGTTGAAAACACTTCCCCAAAACTCTGAACGTGAACGGCGTGAGATATGTGTGGACGAGGGAAATAATTCCATAGCGAGCGCGGCGCGACGCGCCTGTGTCGCGCGTTCAGCCTCCGGGTCTGCAGCTGGCGTAGCCATAGGTACAGTCGTCCTCATCGGGATATCCTCCGTCTTCGTCACCGGCGGCGCCGCGGCGCTCTTCTTCGAGCGTGCTGAGGCAACAGGATCAAAGTCCACCAAAATCTTAATCAAATCAGTCACGCGAGCTTGAAGGGGTGCTGATAAGCCTCCCCCTCTCACCGTCCTCGCAACACCGGCTAGGTCAGTCGGTACCACCTTCGCTAACGTAGCGAGCGCGCGGTTGGTCATAACATACCGCGCGCCTTCGTCTGTATCTCTTGCCACCTTATCGCGGAAGCTGAGTAAGGAGGAGAGGAGCGGAAGTTGTGACTCGGGTACGCCGAATTTTTCCGCCAACGCGCGCGCCCCGCTGCGCCCTGATTCCGGGGAGTACACGCCGCCGCGGATATACGTTTTCAGGCATTCGCGGCGCGATGACGCGAGTACTGATTCGAGTTTATCTTCACCCGCATCGAGCAGCATGTTGCGAAGAGTATCGTATACGAATAACAAAAAATGAGTGTCGCAACGTGCGTAGTCCATCATAACGTCTGGTAATGGCCGTATGCGCCAGTCTGCCATTTGATATTCCTTTGCTGCGGTAAACGCACAGAAGCGGTCGAGCAAGAATGCTAGGGATTTGCCTTCGAGAGAGAGCACTTTTGCGGCGTAATACGTGTCGAACATGCCCACCACATAAATCCCGAAATCCCGTTGTAGCCAAATCACGTCGAACGATGCGCCGTGTAAGACTTTCACGATTTTCGGGTTCGTGAAAACCTCGTTAAGCACCTCGAGTTCTGGCGCGCGTAGGATGAGCGTGTCGATGAGATAATCTTGCTCGCGGGTGGAAATTTGCATGAGGCAAACGAAGCCAATGTAGGAGTGGTAGTCATGATGCTCGAGGTCGACTGCAAACGCGTCGACGGCGCGAAGTGCTTCGAGCATGTCGGCGACGGCGGTGGCATCGCGGACCCAGATTGGTGACGTGCCTTCTAGTGGTTGCGAGGCGATTGGGGTGGCCTTCTTCTTTAGCGATTTCGAGAACTTTGCGTGTTCGATCTCGTACGCGTAGGGATTCTTGTACACCAGCGCCGACCCTTTACCTTCAACCTCCTCATCCTCGTCCTCCCCTACCTCAGCGTCATCATCATACTCAAGCTGCAACGACTCCGCCAACCCTATCTTCGCATTCGGTTTGCTCGTCAACAGCGGCTTAAACGGCTCGTCGGTGTGGTTGTCGGGTTGTGCCTTAAACAACAACTGTGGCTTCGGGATGTCCGCGTCAACGAGAGATGCGCGTAGCGTGCCGTATTTTCGTTTTGGAGCCCATGTGTTTGTAGCGGTGATTGCGGGGATGATCGGGTTTGGTAAAGGTGCGCGACCGGGACGTTTGTTGGATTTCGCGAGGTCGAGGAAAGTGTCCTACTGTTGTTAATGGCGTGATAAATAGACGTAAGAAGGAGACATACCGCTTTCTCAAAGAGAGTATCATTGATATCACCAAACTTTCCCCATGCATCTTCCCCAAGCTCACTCGCATCAGCAATCTTGACACGCTTATTCGTCCTCCTCTTCTTGTCCTCTGCACCACCCTCCACCAGCTCCCCCGACACAGTCGCAGCGGCGGTTGCAGACGCAAAAAGCGAACTAACAATCCCGTAAAGCCGTGCTTTGCTGGCGGCAGCGGCGGTTGCGATATCAGGCGAGGTCGCAGCGTAGTATGCGAGATCGGACGACGCGAGGCGGGATGCTGATTGCGTGGCCTTAAGAACAGCCTGCAGTATCGCAGTTGTGGCATCTATTGGTGCGGGTGGCGGTGTCGCCGCAACGGAGTCCGTCATCCGGCCGTCGGTGTAGCGAATACGAGGGTGGTGATATCGGCGGTGAAGACGGAAGGTGAAAAATGTCGATGAAGTACGCTCTGAATGCATGTACACTACTACCTCATCATCCTCACCACTTTTCCACCGCTCAACTCCTCGCCACCAACACCCCCCGCAGCAGTACATGGGCAACAATATGTCCTCAAGTTTCGCTCCCGAGTGCAACAAGGCAAAGACAAAGTACGACGAGTGCTTCAATGAGTGGTACAGCGAAAGTACGTTCTTCCACAGCCGGGATGACATCTAGTCCTGCCTTGCTAACACTTTTTACAGAGTTCTTGAAGGGCAAAGGAGTACGTCCTCCGATTCGCCGGCGCGAAAAAAGTTCTAACGAGGTTCCAGTTACACAATGAATGCGAAGATCTATGGGACGACTACAAGGCTTGCCTCGGCGTGCGTTTCCCCTCACCACCCGCACCATCGTTCTCGCTAACCAACTCCCAGGCCGCGTTAACAGCCCGCGGCATCAAAAATGTGCTCGACAAAGCGCGCGACGACGCACCGTTTGAAGTCGGCGGCCGCACGAAAGAAGAACTCGAAGAAATCGCGTCCTCGTCATCTTCGCCGTCATCATCAGCGTCTTCACCAGCCTCGTCGACCGGAAGCAAATAGGGCGCCGGATCCAAACATTGTAAATAGTTCACATCCAACATGTATACTACTCAGCAGCTCAAAAATTCATTACGTAATACAAACCACTCATCTTCTAATAATAATACAACAGCCATTTTGTTCGTCTTTCTGCCTACACATCCACGCCGACCACTTTCGCCATCTCCTTCACCGCGACCTTTCCCACAAACTCAAGTGCGGCAACATCTATCAATGCCAAACTCACTTCCAATCGCGCCCGCGAGTCCGCGGGACTCAATTCATGCACTGACGGCAAGCCGCGCACAAGTCGTGGCCACCACGTGGATGCGTCTTCTGGTGTCTCGCCTTCCTCCTCCGCGCGCGCGGCTTTCACGACGTTCATGTAATCGAGATACACCTGTCCGCCGACTTTCCAGGTCAAAATTGAGGTCACGTCCTCGAAGCGTAATAGAAGGGGGAGGAGATCTTCGTCCATGCGCTCAGAAATCACAGCGTTGGGGCCAACAGCACGTACAATAACGCCATGTGCCTCTGTCCACTCGCCGGCATCGAGGAGGTACTGTGCTTCCATGATGCACTCGCCGGTCGCCCGCGCATGCTGTGCTTTCGCCATCAAAATCATCTTCCGCGAGACACGCAGGCTAGTCTGCAGATATGCCTCCGCGGTCGCATCCATCTCTGCTACATGACGGTTCAAGATCTCCTGCACAGCCTGCTCGGAGACGACCGTATCAACCACGTACAGGACAACAAACACGGCGTCCACCCAGCGTCCAACGCTCTCGAGCTGCCACGCAAAATTAAGACTCAATCGGTCGCCAGCGGCGAACATCGCCTCGTCAAGCGGCCGGATCTGGCGACTGCTCGTAAGAATCCCGAAAAGTTGCCAAGCAACTGAATAATCCACAGCATCCTTTCCGCTCAATACCGCGTCCTGCACTGTATACGACTTGTCGGCGTAGAGCTTCAGCAAGCGGAACAAGATGTCCCATTCTTCGGCATCTTCGTCCGGCGCGGCCACGCCCTCAACGCTGCCGAATGCCTGCTCATACAATTGTACAGCCTTTTCAATCGCGTCTTCCTCGAAAATCTCGTACCACAACCGCAAGCCAAACGCTCGTTTCCAGTTTAATCCCTCGGAAACAATCACATCCGGTGCGCTGTCCTCTGAAAACTTACCAGAGACGCCCTTCGCAATGCCAGCGTTACCGGCTAAAAGCGCATACACCCGGCGAAGAGACACTGGAATGTCTGAAAGTGTCTGTGTCTGCGTCCAATCTTCTATCTGATTTGTGATGTCGTGTCGGAATTCAGCGTCACCACCAATCAAGGGCAGCAGGGAGCTGAGATGAAGATTCTTAGCCTTGATCGCTTCCACGCAAGCCTCCTCGATCTGATGGCCGGAAAGTAGCGTAAATACAGAGTACTCTGCGGGCTTTGATCGCAAGTCCTGTTCAATATCCGCGCTGACAGCTTGCTCCAGAAACGTTGACAAGCGTGCCTTGCGCTCGAGCTCAATAGCAATATATGTCTCCGCCCTGGGATTAAAGTAATCTGCCTCCAAAATAATCTCATCAAACAAGATCCCGGCCAGTCGCCAGGTGTACATCGCCGCGATATCCTTCGTTCGAGAATAGAAATCTTGAAGCATAGAGAACTTCAGTGTCGGCCTCGCCCGAAACAGTGGTATGCTGCCATCACGGGGGACACATGCAGCATGGTCCAAATGAATCTTCAAAAACTCGTAATCCAAAGTCGAGAACTCCGACTTTGCAACCGGTTTGCGGGTAATATGTTTCCCCGATGCGAAGTTGTTATCGGCAGTGTTCTTTGCAGTGCCAATTGTTTCGTATTCGAACTATATACCAAATCAGTATGTGTCCTCTAAGCAACTCTGCCGCCATCAACGTACAAATTTATCTCCCCCAAACAGCACCTCATCGAGATCCGCAAACGTAAACTTGTAATCGTCCGATTCGTCCCTAGCCTCAGCAGCTCTGAGTAACTCGTTACGCTCATCGTCGAGCGCAGCCCACAGACTTTTCGGTTCAGCTGCGTACTGTAGCTGCTCGGCCCAGTCGAGGCCAACAGGAACGTTGATAGGGTTGACGATGTCGCCATCGTAGTCTTCAGTAAAAGTTTGGTCCATCTCATCGGCAACAGACCGGCTCTGCTGGGAATCGTTTGCAACAGACATCTCTTGATCGTCCTCCGACGCAGCTTCGTCCTCACTAAACTCAGGCTGCATACGCTGTTGCTGGGTCAACTTGCTCAGATCTGGATAAATCCTCGTAGGACCTCCACCCATATGGCTTATCAACGACTTCTGTCGCAGCGGCGTGTCCTCGGCATACTGAAAGGGTCCGATGTTCCAATCGCCAGGGAGTCGTGAGTGATTAGGTGAATCGTGGGAAAACGAAATGGCCTCAAGCGTGTTTGGGCTTGCGCGGACAGGAGTAGCCACTACAGGCTGCACCGGTTCGTCGACCTTCATCGGCGAAAATCCAAATCCCGCCGGAACTTGCGCCGACAACTTCGCAATCTGCGTCATCGGCTTGAACTGCGGCACCGCCTCAAAAACGTTGACTTTTACAGGCTCCGATGTGCTAGTCTCGTACTCATCCTCCTCATCGAGCAAGCCCCACACGCTGAAGTGGTCAATGCTAAAAACCCACGTGCCAGACTCCTTGATATAGGTAAGGAACTTCGTGCCCTTCATCTTCTTCAAACGCTCGATATGGGAAGTGAAAATCGGGTGATCGACCTCCTTAATCGGCTTCTTGTCTTCCTTAGAAATCGGGAAACAGTTCTCCAGTGTAATCGTCGCCGGAACATTAAGACCCTTGCCATTTTCAGGTTTGATAGAGTCGTCGGGATAAACAGTGCACGACTTTGATCCGAAGAGAACAAGCTGTCCAGGAATCTGATCAGGATGTGCAAATGTAGACAGATCCACGGCGGAGTTGAACGAGACCTCGCCATAACCTTTGCGACCAACAGTGTAGCTCTCAACATGTTCAAGCTGTTTTAGCGACATCTTGCGCAATGCGGCACCACTGGGAGAACTCCAGTATCCATCGTTCTCCATCTCATCTTTGTCGGCAATAGTAGTTGGCGTAGCCTCAGGCTCAGCGGGTGTAGTCTGAGGCTTGACCACCGGCTTGGCAGCGGCAACCGTGTTCGGAGCAGCAACGGGCTCAGGCGCCGGCTCCACCACTGGAGTCTGGAATAAGGGCGCGGGAGCGGGCACAGCCGACAACTTGGCCGGAGCAGCAGTTTGAGTTGCTGGCTTGACGAAAACAGGTGCTGGCAACTTCTCCGGAGATTTCTGGGGCGACTCAAAGTGCTGCAGACTTTCGCTTCCTGTAAGTAGCGACGATTCTGTAACATTTCGATCGATCACTAGCTTCCGGATTCCGTTGCGAGGGCTAAATGCCTCCGATGTCAAAATAGCACGATCAGCAAGTCCGTCAAAGAGCAAACTTCGACTTGTAGTCAATGGCGGAGATGCCGAACTGCTACTTGACAAACTAGACAGTGACGCCGACACATGCCGTGTGGAGGACGGCGATTGCTTTGAATGGCCAGAAAGTGGCTGCGGCGATAGCTTGTAAGTCGGTAATAGAGCAGGCTTCTTCTTTTGTGCGGGAGTCGACAGCGGCGTAGCGATCGGTCCAGGAGAGCTGGTTGCAGGCTGGCCAGAGTATGAGAACAGCGGATTCGAGCCAAATGGATTTTGGTCTATAGACGCTTGGAGAGGATTACTCTGAGCCATAGACTGAGAAGCGCCAAACATTCCTCCAGACGGCTGCTGCATGGAGCTACCGAACATAGATGGCTGCTGGGTACCGCCAAAACCGCCAACTGTTGGTGTATTACCGAATAGCGATGTCGTAGGTTGCTGCTGAGCTGGAGTAGATCCAAACAAAGATGTCTGGGGCTTGGCGCCAAACATACCTCCAGATGTAGTAGATTGGTTAGCGGACAAGTTGCCAAACATTCCCGTAGAGGCAGTAGTAGGTGCGCCAAAGAGCGACGGAGCCGGCTGTGCAGTTGATGCAGGCGCACCAAACAATCCAGTGCTCGCAGGCTGTGAAGGCTGCTGGAACCCGTTACCAAAGCCCGTACCGAAAGTGGCCGGCTTGTTCTGCTGTGGCTGTGGCTGGCCAAACATGCCACTGGTGGTGTTCGTAGCTCCAGTGCTAGAGCCGAATCCAGTCCCAAATCCAGTATTTAGCGCCGGCTTGTTCTGCGTAGTCGCTGCGCCGAATCCTCCAAATGAAGGTGCCGGATTAGCAGTGGTGTTGGTCGCGCCAAATCCAAATGAAGGAGTAGTTTTGGTCTGCCCAAAAGTGCTCGTACTTCCGGCGTTACCGAATAGCGAACCAGTTGTCGTGCTAGCAGGCGCACCAAATGCAGGAGTGGCGGCGCTAGCCCCGAATGCAGGAGTAGTGGTGGCAGCGGTAGAGCCAAAAGCGCTGCCAAATGAAGGGCTGGCGGCCGCGCCGAATGCTGGCTTCGGTGCAGCAGGCTGACCGAACGCGCTTGCACCGCCAAAACCACTGTTTGTCTGTCCGAAAGCCGAATTGTTGGTGCCCGTAGTCGCGCTGCCGAAAAGACCGCCGGTGTTTGTCGTCGGCGTAGCTGTGGCCCCGAACAAACCTCCAGCAGCGGGCTTTTGCTGACCAAATAGACCGGTATTGGTGTTGGTCGTCGAACCAAAGCCCCCGCCACCGAATGCGGATGGCTGGGCTGCTGTGGTGGATCCAAAGAGGCCGCCCCCGGTATTGGCCGCAGGCTGTCCAAACGCGCTCGTGGAGGACTGACCGAAGGTCGTGCTACCAAAGCCTGTCGGCTTGCCAAACGCGCCAGCGCCCGATGCACTGCCATTTCCGAATCGTCTGCCCTGCGCGTAATCCTGCTCCCTGAGCTCCTCAAAGGAGAAGGCCTGATACGCTGGCATACATGTGATGCTCTGGTAGACGCTCGTCACATTGCTCGTAGGTTCCTTTTCCTTGAGTGGATCAAACGGAGTCACAGTACCCTGGTTGGTCGTGGCCGCAGTCGATCCCAAACCAGTACCAAACGCGGGAGTCGCGGTGTTTGTCGTTGCTGCAGAACCAAAGCCACCGAAAGCGCTGCCGGCCGGCTTCGACGCGGCGCTGCCGAAGAGACCTCCCGTAGCAGGCTGGCCAAACGGACTTGTCGTAGCAGCAGCATTGTTAGTGGCGCCAAACGCATTCGAGCTACCGAAGGGAGAAGTAGTAGTGGCTGTCGGCGTACTCCCAAAGAGGCTACCGCCGGTGTTCGCAGCAGTGCCAAAACCGGTGTTTGACGCTCCAAATGCGGGGCGGGCAGTAGAGCCAAATGCGCCTGTGAAATCAGGATTAGCATTCGAAGGCGACCTCGTGCCATGATCCTCTTACCAAAGCCAGACGTCTGGGTAGTGCTGGGCTGACCGAAGAGACCTGTTCCACCACTCTGGAAACCCTGGGATTGGCCGAACGCTATTACCATCTAACGTCAGTATGCAATCGTAATCACAACAATACCGGTAGGGGTATCGTACGAGAAGTTGAAGTGGTCGTCGTGGATCCGAATGCAGGCGCAGATGTGGTCGTCGTGCCGAACAGGGACGAGCCGGGATTTGAGGTGTTAGTACCAAAACCACCAAAGCCCGATCCGGTGTTTCCCGAACCAAACATGATCAAAACAGCAGCGCAGGCCGATGCAAGAGCAGAGCTGCTGGTGAGAGTCAAGTAGAGACGCCGTTCGCGAAGTTGGACGAGTTTGTGAAATTCAGGCACAACACGAAGTAGAGTGCCCCAACCCTATCTCACAAAACCCTCAGCAATGTGTGAGCAAACACGAAACGCACGCGTTCGGCGCGACGCGTCTTGCACGAAAGTCGCGATTCTCTCTCGACTGCTCCCACCCGTCCCCCCATGCACAATGAAGAGCTCGCGCCCGGGATCCTGGCCCTCCGCGGCACGCTACTCATCTCAGGGTAGCAGCCAGCGAACTGGGTCTCGTTTCGGCAGCAGTACCGGCCGCGACAGCTTCAGAGGCGGCAACAGCAAGTTCAACAGCTCGAACAGCAGAGGCGGTCCTTCCCACGCGAACCGTCCACTGGTGTCGACACAGAATTTGCCGGCCGAGGCTACAAGCGCTCGCGAATCCTATGACGCGCGACTATTGGGGAGCGAGGTCGACCGGGCCATGGGTTTTGATCTCTACGAAGAGGGGCCGGCGCGAGTTGGATGGCTGATCAATATGCACAGTGTGCGTTCTCAAACTTTGCTGATGTGTCTGTCTTCCATCTGACCAGTTTTCAGTCTATAGTTCAGGAAAGCGAGGGCGAAGACGGTGTCGCCGCAGTCAACTTCTACTTCCTCGGCGAAGACGGCGAGAACTTCAAGGCTTCGTATAAGTACGACCCGTACTTCTTGATCGGCTGCAAGGTCAGGACACTCTCTGAATTTACTACACGGAGTGGAAACTAATAACGAATTAGGCCGGCTATGAATTGGAGATTGAAGAGTACCTTCTTCGCAAGTACGAAGGGCTTGTCAAGAAGACCGCCAGAGTTATCAAGGAGGATCTCGACATGGTATGGCGTTCGCAGGTTCAGCGACATGAACATTACTAACTCTACCAGCCAAACCACCTTGTCGGATATAAACGGACATATATCAAGATCATCTTCGCCAACGTCACCAATCTTCTGTCCGTCCGGAGAGAGATCATGCCGCTCGCTGAGAAGAACCGCAAGATGCTGGACGCATTGGACGTTTACGCCGAGACAATTAGGTATGGTCAAATTCAGTGATGCCGTGAAGATTGCTCACATATGGGAAGCGCTGGCATAGGCATGGATGATGAATACGGCAAAGGCCGTGCGTCAAAGGAAGTTGACGTGACCGAGTGCATTGTCGATGTCCGTGAGTACGATGTGCCGTACCATGTGCGGGTGTCTATTGATAGCAGTATGCTTCGTTCGATTTGCTTCTGTTACCATATCTAATGATGCGCAGATATTCGGATTGGAAAATGGTATACCGTATCTGCTCTTCAAGGCGATATCACAATTACAGAGATGCCGGAGCGTCTTACCCGTCCTGATCCTATTGTGTTGGCGTTCGACATAGAGACTACAAAATTACCGCTGAAGTTTCCAGATGTCTTAATTGACAAGATCATGATGATTTCTTATATGATCGACGGCAAGGTAGGAACCACGACTTCGTAAAGTCTGAACATGAACTAACAAATTAGGGATTTCTCATTACGAACCGAGAAATTGTGTCTCAGGATATTGACGATTTCGAGTATACGCCAAAACCAGAGTACGAAGGTGTATTCACTATCTTCAACGAGACAGATGAAAAGGCTGTCATCCAGCGGTTCTTCGAACATATCAAAGACACCAAGCCGACCGTTATAGTTACCTACAACGGTGATTTTTTCGATTGGCCATTTGTCGAAGGACGCGCAAAATACCATGGAATTGACATGTATAGTGAAATTGGCTTTCACCGGGACAGTGAGGACGAGTACAAGTCGTCTTACTGCTGTCACATGGATGCTTTCCGATGGGTCAAGCGTGACAGTTATTTGCCTCAGGGAAGTCAAGGCTTAAAAGCTGTCACAACTGCGAAGATGGGCTACGACCCTATCGAATTGGATCCGGAATTGATGACGAAGTATGATGATATCCCTTCTCTGACAGCACAATACTGACAAGTCACAGATACGCCGCTGAAAAGCCACAGACTCTGTCAGAGTACTCAGTTTCAGATGCCGTCGCGACGTACTATCTCTACATGAAATACGTGCATCCGTTCATTTTCTCGCTATGCAACATCATTCCTCTCAATCCTGACGAAGTTCTTCGCAAAGGAACCGGGACTCTCTGTGAGATGTTGCTCATGGTGCAAGCATATGAGCGACAGATCATTCTTCCGAATAAACACAAAGAGGCTGAAGAGCAGTTTTACGACGGCCATTTAATCGAGAGTGAGACATACGTTGGAGGTCACGTTGAAAGTCTGGAAGCAGGCGTGTTTCGGAGCGACATTCCTGTCGACTTCTCGATTGACACCACTGCCGTTGACCAGGTATGTTGGCTATCTAGCTGTGAGAGATATGCGACTGACCTTGAATAGCTTCTTGATCAACTAGACTCGGCGCTCAAGTTTTGCATCGAAATCGAATCCAATATGAAACTATCTGATGTTACGAACTACGATGAAGTAAGTTTCACTTCTTACCTCTATGCATCTCTCTCTGACAAATTAGGTGAAACAAAAAATTGCTGCCCAACTTAGGCAGTTGAGAGAGGAACCGAAACGCACAGAATGTCCTTCGATCTACCATCTTGACGTGTCATCCATGTATCCGAATATCATGATCACGAATCGACTGCAACCCGATTCGATGATTCAGGAGGCCGACTGTGCTGCATGCGATTTCAACCATCCAGGAAAGGGCTGCGACCGCCGATTGCCTTGGATGTGGCGAGGCGAGTTCTTTCCCGCAAAGAAGGACGAGTACAACATGATCAAGAGAGCCTTGCAGGGCGAGATGTTCCCGGGACGATTTCCGGGACAACCGCAGCGAAGTTTCCAGGATTTGCCAATGTCTGAACAAACCGCGCTCATTAAGAAGCGGCTTAGTGACTACTCGCGGAAGATTTATCACAAGATTAAGGAGACAAAGACTATCGAGAAGGAAGCTATCATCTGTCAGCGCGAGAATCCATTTTACGCTAACACGGTACGCGATTTCCGCGATCGGCGATACGAGTACAAGAACAAGCACAAAGTCTGGAAAAAGAACCTTGAGGCAGTCGCTAAAGACGATCCTACTGGACGCGAGGAAGCAAAGAAAATGATTATCCTGTACGACTCGCTGCAGCTTGCGCACAAGTGTATCCTGAACTCATTTTACGGCTATGTTATGCGAAAGGGCTCACGTTGGTACTCCATGGAAATGGCTGGTGTGACTTGTCTTACAGGTGCTACGATTATCCAGATGGCACGCGCCCTTGTTGAGCGGATCGGTCGGCCGCTTGAGCTTGATACCGATGGCATCTGGTGTATTATTCCTCAAACCTTCCCCGAGAATTTCACGTTCACACTACAGGATGGCAAGAAATTGTTTATTTCGTATCCTTGCGTGATGTTAAATCATTTGGTGCACGATCGATTCACGAATGACCAATATCAGACGCTGATTGATCCTGCAACATTCAAGTACGACGTCAAAAGCGAGAACTCAATTTTCTTCGAAGTTGATGGCCCGTATCGGGCAATGATTCTACCGACATCTAAGGAAGAAGGCAAGAATCTGAAGAAACGCTATGCTGTTTTCAACAACGACGGAACTCTGGCGGAACTCAAAGGATTCGAAGTCAAACGTCGCGGCGAGCTGCGACTAATCAAGATCTTTCAGACGCAGATTTTTAAGGTGTTCTTGGAAGGCGGAACGCTTGAAGAGTGTTATGGACGTGTGGCGCGAGTTTCGAATCAATGGCTTGATGTTTTGGACTCGCGTGGCGATACACTCGCTGACGATGAGTTAATTGATCTGATTTGCGAAAACCGAAGTATGACGCGAACGCTGGAAGACTACGGTACGCAGAAATCAACGTCGATTTCGACTGCCAAACGATTGGCGGAGTTCCTCGGTAACCAGATGGTGAAAGACAAAGGTCTTGCGTGCAAGTATATCATTTCCGAACAACCGCGTAGCGCGCCAGTCACTGAGCGCGCTATTCCGGTCGCGATATTCTCCGCCGACGAGTCAGTGAAGAGTCACTTTTTGCGGCGATGGCTTAAGGATCCGGGAATAACGGAATTTGATCCCCGCGATATTATCGATTGGAGCTACTACCGTGAGCGCCTTGCATCTGTGATCCAGAAGATCATCACGATCCCGGCCGCTCTACAGAAGGTCGCGAATCCAGTGCCGCGTGTGCGGCATCCGGACTGGCTTCTCAAGCGCCTTGCGAGGCAGGAGAATGGGCGGCAAGTCCAGCTCGACAGTTTCAAGACCAAGCCCATGAGCGATGTTACGAACGTGCGCCTGGGTGACTTAGAGGATTTAGCCAGTGGGTCGAATAGTGCGGGGCCGCCAAAGGGTCGTCCTGTAGTCGCGAGGGTCACATCAAAGCGGAAGCTCGGTGATAAGAGCGCCGACGTGGCGGAGGCATTGTTTGCATCGCTGCCGCTAGTGATGCCGAACGTGAACGAAGACTACGAAGGGTGGATCGGATACATGAAGCAGAAATGGAAGATCCAACGGCAGGCGCGACAACGGCGACAGCATCTGTTCGGAACCTCGGTGTCACACCGGACTAATCCCGGTGACGTGTTAGGGTATTTCAAAAGCCGCGCTGAGTCGACGTACAGTAAGGAGTGGCAGATTTTGCAGTTCTCAGAGACTGAGGTGCCTGGCGAGCTCAAATGCTGGGCCATCATCGCTGGACAGCTTCAGGGAGTGAAGATCAAAGTACCGCGCCGGATCTACCTTGATTTTAAGAACACAGACTTTCCGGAGATCGCTGTGAGTGGGATTACAGTCGAGCGCGCCAATTCCACCCTTCCCAGTGGTAAAAGTTCTAACCTTCTCTTTCGCATTACCATGCCAGAGGCGCTGTACGTCGAGCAGAAGCACAAGGCGATCAGCATTTTGAATCACCCGAGTATCGACGGCGTGTACGAGAGCGGTGTTGACCCGGTGACCCGTGCGGTGCTGGAAATGGGCAACCGATGCCAAGTCGACATGACTGAGCAAGGCGTTCTCGGCCGCGGAATGGAGTCTGGATTCGATATGAAGTCGCTGCAGAAATCGATGTCGACAGTGCCGTATATGCATGGAGTGAAGATGAAAATTGTGTATCTGTACCACGCGACGGCGGGTGAGCGACAAATTTTCATGTTGTTTGCTTCGTTCAAGGATGAAGCGAACACGTATATTTACGAAGCTACGACGCGGCAGCAGCAGCAGTTTCCGAATATGGATAATGTGTACCGGGAGCAGTATCTGCAGATGCGCGAGAAGAAGCTAATCGTGGACGACACGTTTGCGGTACAGGAGCAATTGACTTTCCAAATTGACCAGACGTCGAATCTGAAGCGTGTGAAACGTGCCATGAACGCACAAATCAGCAAGCTCTTCTCCGAGTCGAACTCGCAAGCGGTACTGGTATTAACAAGCCCAAGTCCGCAACGTATGGCCAAGGATTTATCCGCAATGCGAGAGATGCCAGTGCTGCATTTTGCGCCGTCGAGTTCGGACATGGTGCTTCCTTCAATAGGCTGGCAGCTCCCTCTCGCGCGACGGATGGTGCTGCACTACATGGGCATCAGTGGCCGGGTGTCACAACTCTTCACGATGGCACAGTACTCCAATATCCCGCTCGGCAACCTGAAAGGAGAAGATGCGCGGTTTGTGATCGACGTGCAGTACGCACGCAAGTTACAAGAGGCAAACGTAATTTTATGGTGGTCGTCGATGCCGTTTGCGGATAATGGCGGACGGGAGAAGGATATGTCGTTGCTTACCACGGAGAACTTGACCATGCCGGTTGTGAATAATGCAAATCTGTACGAGAACGTGTGCATTGAGTTGTCGGTGCAGAATCTGGCGATTAATACAGTGTTGACATCTGCACTGATCAACGAGATGGAGGGTACGGACGTGGCCACCGGGCCGGAGAACGGCGGAATTTCCTTCATGGAGAACGCGTCGTCAACCGCCGCGGTAGCGGTACTCCGCAGTCTCGTGAAGCAATGGTGGGAAGAAGCGCGGAGCCAGAACAAAAACGCAGATATGGTGGTGAACTCGTTTGTACGGTGGGTGTCAAGTGCGGAGTCGTACTTATATGACCCAGTGCTGCAATATCATGTTCGGAATCTGTCGCGCAAGGCGTTTCTGCAATTGATTGCAGAATTCCGACGCGTGGGATCGCAGGTCGTGTATGCGGAACAGGACCGTGTCGTCGTGCAAACATCCAAACAAAGCGTCAGCAATGCGCGCGCGTACGCACAATACATCGTGAAAGCTATCCGCGCAAAACCACTGTTCAGCTTCCTCGACATTGAAATCACGCGGTACTGGGACATGTTGGTGTGGATGGACGAGGTAAATTACGGCGGCTATGTGAGTAACGATGCCGACATCAGTACGCAGGAGATGCATTGGCAACTACAAAGTTTTTTGCCGGAAATGCTACAACATGAGTTCGGCGTGTGGGTGGCGGAGTTCTTAGAGAATCTGCACGGGGCTAAGCGCGCGCAGCAGGACGCAGACGCGACCCGAACGCCGCGGGCGACGCAGTTGCGGTCAGAGAGGGATCAACATAGTTATTTCGGCAAAGGCGCAGTGTCGAAGATGCGCAAGCAACTGCATCGACGCGTGCAGCAATTACACCGGCGACAAGCCGAATCCGCCGGCTCCGCCGCCGCAGCCGCAGAATTCGCAATCCCCGTGCGACCCGGGTCGCATCTTAACACGACGAACGCGACGGCGGAATTTGCAAAGTCGCTATGTGCAGTGTTTGCGCTCGCGCGGGATCTGCAGCTAGAAGTAGGCTTGCTGCGCAAGGAACTGCTGAGTGTGTTTGACATCCGGGAATTTAGCGAGGCGGGCAAGTTTAGGAATCCGAGCACGTCGTTGAGGGTATCTGCGATCTGTGACGCGTGTTCGATTGAGTCTACTCTTGATTTCTGCCGGAACGAGGCGCTGATACCGGCAATTTCAGCCGAGATAGTTGGTGGCTCAGACGTGAAGGCTTGGGAGTGTAAGCACTGCGGACACGAGTTCGATCGGCTAGGTTTGGAGGAGACAATGATCGCGGAGGTGCAGACGCTGGAGACGGTATACCAGACACAAGACCTGCGCTGCGGTAAGTGTAAGCAAATTCGCGCCGACAATTTGAGCGAACACTGTGGCTGCTCAGGTCCCTGGGAACAGACCGTCACAGCGGAGGAGGTGCGGAGTCGGTTCGCAGTGTATGGGTCCGTGGCAGGGTATTATGGGCTCGAGATGTTGCGGGAGTGCATGCAGCGAGTGGGGGTGGTTTAGTAGATGTAAGTGGATAATACAGTAATTCATGACTATTATACATTATGCGTTGGGGAGGATTCTGCGGATGCGCTTGATATGGTTTCCGTGACCGGGCCCGAGGGCGTAACCGCCAGTGTGGCCGCGGGAGCGAATGGACTTGCTCCAGCCGGTGTTTCCGTGGTTGGACGTAACAGCACCCTGAACACATTAGCTAAAAAAACTCCTAAATACCCCGACAAATAGACAAACATACGTGCTTGAAATTCCCAGCTTTCGTCTTGTGCCAGCGCGCAGCCGCTCCTTTGTGTGTCTTCATCTTATAGCCCTTGCACCGCACAGCACCGAGGGGGGAGCTGAACACGCTGGTGAAACGGGTGAGTAGCGATGCGGAGGCTGAAGGGGGTGCCATGGCGGTTGTGGTGGCACGGATGATAAGATTGGTAAGACTCATATGTGGCCGGAAGAGTGGCCGTAGAGATACCATTGCGGCAGTGGCGGTGGTGAGGTGGTGGTGGTGTGGTAGTAGTAGTAGTGAATTTGCGGTTTACTTCTCGGGACACATGATGAAATTTACGGAGTGCGTAGATTTGGGACTTCAGTACAAGGCCCGCATATCGCATGCATTGACGCCCGGCGTCTCCAGTCGATTTGCGAATGCAGATCGAGCGTGGTTGAATGCATTCTAGGGATCGTTGTGTAGAACGAACTAAATCCCTCGCAGGACAAGTGCAGTAGTCGTGATATTACATTAATCGTTACTCATATGCGTCAGGCGCCATACTGAACCAAGAGAGTGCAGAACATATGTACAACAGCAATAGAGGACACACAACGCCGAAACGAATGATGAACGCTTTGGTTGTCTTGCCTCAGGCCAATACACTATGATAATGCACTATGCTTGCGCCCCTGTCGTTATTGTAGAGAGCAAACGAGGCTACACCAGAGCGATCCGATCGATTGGCTGCGCCAGATCGGGCATGATATTGCGCGCGAGAAGCTCGCCTACACCGAGTTCTTATGCCGACTGAAAACCGGTTGTTGGAATGTGCGCCGGACGTGATAGGGATCAGCCGATGGCACTGGTGCGAGGGACTGTCGTCGACCATTGGGATATGCGGTTGCGCTTGTGGAGGAGGACTGACGGCGTGCCTTGTCGGAGTAGTACTCTTCTTCTGCATCGGCGGCGGAGACGGGGGAGGAAGAGTGCGAGTGGGAGAAGCAGTTGCCCATGATGATTGTATATGTGTGTGAGATGAAGATAGTTACGGGAAAGTGTGGGGAACAGAGACATGTTATATTTGCGAAGTGCGCCGCACTACGTGCGGCGGAAACGACGTCAGCGATGGTGGGCGATCGACGACGGCGGCGGCGCAGCGCCTCGCTTCGCGGTGCTTTGTTTCTCCGTCGGCGCTTCGGCTCTGCTGCGGCAGGATGGCGGCTGTGCGGGTAGTCCAAAGCACGGTCAAAGAAAGGTGACTGCGCCAGAGCCCAGAAGATAGCATTGGTGGCGTGCGCAAGCGGTTGCTATATGCGGAAGGCCTACGCGATGGCCATACAGTCGGCGAAACGCTGCGTTATCGGTCGTCGCTGCTTGTCAGCGCATGCACGATACAGGCTGCTGAGTATCTGAATATGGTGGCAGGCTGAACAGGTTCCGCTGCGAATCCGCGTCGCCGTCACCGCAGGAAGCTCAAAGTGGCGGCGCTCACATGTGACAGAATGCGCCGCACCGATCGACAACGCCTTCGCCATCGCACTCGATTGCGGCCTGTTCTTACACCTGTACTGCTTTCCTGCCTTTGACTGTCTTCCGTGGTCCTATAGGCATCTGCCAGGCCTGCACTATGGAGAGCTCCGTATCCGGCACCCCTCCGCTCACCCCCACCTCGTCGCTCTTGCCCTCGCCGACTCACATCACCGCGTTCATGCTCAACTACGCGCTCTCTGTCGTTCAGCGCAGTCGCCAGGACGGCGTACTTCCAGAGGCATCGACCCCGCTGGTCACATCTACTGATCTCGTCGTGCAACAGCCGCCGTTCTCGCAGCGGCAACAACCGTCACCTAGCCCAGCAGCCACCGAAGGTATCCAGACAAGGTTCGCAAATCATGGACACCATCTTATGAACCTAGCTATCGTGGAGCTTGAGAACGAGGCTTCTTCGGACCACGCACAGACCCAAGCCGCCTCGTCTCGGACAGCTTCGGCACTCAGTCGGCAATTGTACATACACGCAATCACATACCTTCTGCGCGCCCTACCGGCAGACATGACTCCACTTGAAGTCATGGAGATCGGAAAGTTCGTTCCCGAACAGGTCCTCAAGATAGAATTCCGCCGGCGCCAGTTCGCCGACATGCCATATCTCCCCGTTGACGGCACCGCACCGCTGCCACGCGATAATGTCGATACTTCAAAGCTCGAGGAGGCAGTTGTGCAACTCATTCGCATGGTAGCGATTGCGCTCAAGGTCTCCACTCCCGTCGTCATCGAGCTCGTGCGCCGCATGGCCGAGAAGGAGCAGGAGTACCAGCTCTCCAGGCGCGCGCTGAATCTGTCCGTCCAGCTTGTCGACAGAATGTCGAAGAGCCCGCTAGGTGTTAGGATGCTTGACCTTGGCGTCTCGCTGCTCGGCGCCGTCGGTAAAGGACTCGGCGAGGGCCTGGTCATTCTCACCAGTGACGAAATCAACAAGGCACCACCGTCAACACCTGTCCCTGTTTAGTTTGTGCGATATATGCTACGAGTTACGAATATATGTGGGCTGCGGTGTTGTGATTTGGTTTGGTTTGGGATGGTTTAACATAGACAATCAATGCGATTTTATACTGATGCCAAGTGACATCTTCAACCCACGCACTACTCGTTCAAACACCTAATTCTTGGACGCAAGTCTGTTCTCCGTAGCCTGCTTCACGCTCTGCTTCACACTCGCCACTTCCTCGCCCGTAGCGTTATGCCGCACCGTGATCTGGTTGAACGGGTTCTCCTCTGACTTTTCAAACTCCTTCCGTATGATCTCCTTCATCTGGTTCAGCCGCAGTCCCTTATGTTCCTCCTTAAGCTCCGGCAACCGCCGCTCCTCGAATGCCGCCAGCGCGGCCTTGAAGCGTCGTTCGGGGTGTCGCTCAACGCCGCCGGCCGCACCACCCTTGTGGGCGCCGCCGACTCCGGAAATCGACAGTGCGTCCAGCGCGTCGTCGATGTTTGAGGCGCTGAGTGCGACAGAGTCCTTGTTGCTTAGAAAATCGTCAATCTTGCCCGCGCGCCGACTCGCCACCTTCTCCTGGCCGCGTGTAGGTCCGCCCTTGGGCTTGCTCGGCAAAGCAGCGGTTTCCTCCGCGAGCAACGCGTCGCGCTCCTGCTTCTTGCGCAGGGCTTCCGCACGTTTAGCTTCCTCGGCTTCCTTCTTTGCGTTGGCGCCTTTCGCGCCTTTGCTCCATTCCGCATCCTCAATGTCCGCGGCTTTGCGGTCGGCGGCGGCTTGTTTCGCGGCCGCCGCGTCGGCCTTGCGCGCGTTTCCGGCGGCCTAGAATGTATATACAACCATCTTCAGATACGAAGCCGTCATAAACATACCTTTTTCGAGTTATCGACGTTCTTCTTTCCTGCCATGTGGTGTCTCGTGCGATGAATGCGATGAACAAAGACGGAACAGTCTCGACTCCCGTAGTTTCTCCCACGCAACATTGCTGTTCTCATCACCCCGCCATACCCCACGTGCACATAATGACCGTGGTCGGCACACAGTCGTCAGTGCGCAAGTATGTTCACATTTGCTCTGTACGATGTTCGATACTAATATATACAGTGTGGTACTGAAGCGGATTCTCTCTCGCGCCGGGCCGTTCACCGACGATGATTTCACCGCGCCAGGCGCTGACTTGTATCAACGACTAAGCACAATGAAAATCTTGTGAGTATGTCAGTTCCTGATCTCATCGAGAACATATGCTAATTAGTTCAGAGTCATGTACGATACCTCCGCGATTGCTTTTTAATCTGTACCACTAACACAGCCAGCGGGGCGGGCGGCCTCGGCTGCGAGATCCTCAAAAACCTCGCACTCTCCGGCTTCACCGACATCCATGTCATCGACATGGACACCATAGATGTGTCTAATCTGAACCGGCAATTCCTCTTCCGCCACGCGGACGTAGGTAAGCCTAAAGCTCTGGTTGCAGCGGAATTCGTCATGGCGCGAGTGCGCGGAGTCAAGATCACGCCATTTTTTGGGAAGATACAGGATAAGGATGAGAATTATTACATGCAGTTTGCATTTGTTATTTGTGGATTGGACTCGGTTGAGGCGCGGCGGTGGATAAATGCCACGCTCGTGAATATGGTCGACCAGAATAACCCGGAAAGCCTGAAACCGCTCATCGACGGCGGCACGGAGGGATTTAAAGGCCAATCTCGCTTGATTCTACCCACCATCACCTCATGCTACGAATGCTCCCTTGACATGTTCGGCAAGGAGAAACAGTTCCCGATATGCACAATCGCAAACACGCCGCGGTTGCCGGAGCATTGCATTGAATGGGCGCTCGTGATAGAGTGGCCGCGCGTGTTTCCGGATAAGACGCTTGATAACGACGATCCGGAGCATATTCAGTGGATATACCAGGTGGCGTTCCAGCGCGCACAGACATTTAAGATCGGGGGGGTTACGCATTCGCTGACGCAGGGCGTCGCGAAGCATATCATTCCCGCAATCGCCTCCACCAACGCTGTCATCTCCGGTACTTAACACTCCTGTGTATCTGTTGTGCTGAAAGCTAACAATATAGCATCCTGCTGCAGCGAAGCACTCAAGCTCGCGACGTCGTGCAACCCGTTCCTGTCAAACTACATGATGTACAACGGCAGCGACTCAGTGTACTCGTACACTTTTGAGCACCAAAGGAAGGAAGACTGTCCCGTGTGCGGCATGCTTGCGCGGGATTTTCACGCGGAGCCAGAGTGGACGCTTGGAGATTTTATTGACCACCTCAACGATACCGACACTGTGTACGTTCCTCTCTTTCCTTTCCTTTGGTCTGCGCGGTGTGTGTGATACTAACTGGAGGGTAGGCAAACGAAGAAACCGTCACTGAGGACGGCGGAGAAGAGTTTGTATCTGCAGTTTCCGCCGCAGCTTGAAGAAGCTACGAGGCCGAATTTGCAGAAGAAGTTGAACGAGCTTGTGGCGAGTGGGCAGGAGGTTAGTATTACAGATCCAGGATTACCTTTTAGCGTGAAGCTACGGGTTTACTATTAGATGGAGGAGAGGTATGGCATCGACGGACAAACACAGACTTTGGCGATGGCAACTACGCACGGCGTATAAAGCATAGTGAACAGCACAGACAAATACAAATATATGATCTATATAAGCATTCAATTACCAAAGCTGAGTAAAACCTGCTCCCTTGTGTAGATACAGCCAAGTGAACGTCACTGATGCGTGATCGTGATTGCGATCAGCGAAAACGCGAGAGGCGGACGCGCCGGAAGATCTGTCCGTCACCAGGAGTTTTATGTGATCGGGATGATACCCCCATCGCGTTCGGATAGAGTAAGCGATATTATTGTCCGATATCAGCAAGTCGACTGCTTCGGGCACTTACACTATTAGGTCGCTCAATATAATTCCGGATTCTGCGATGTATGATCCGATTGATTTGGTGCTTGAGGTTATGCATTGCATGGGGTTGTTTAGCTGGCTGAGAGGGGTGGGCGGGACAGGTTAAGCTGACTACTCTGCTCACTACATACTGTCAACAAATCTTCGTTGCTGACGAGATCTTGAGACTCTGCGGTACTTGGACTCTGCTGTCTTGTCAGGTTGCGAGAGTGTGCAGCAGGCGACTGTAACCAAGACGCAGTAGACCTTGGTCTTCCTTTGCTGGCGGCCGCCATCTCAGAGTGGGCTGTGACGTGCAGCCTGCATAACATGGACCACTCCCAGCGGGCTGGCGGCGAAGCAGTATCCCGGCATGGAGTTCACGTCAGTCGCAGATTACACGCGGGCAGATGACGTGTCAGCATCCCAAGGCGACATTGCGATGCTGGAGGTGGAGCGGAGCGGCGTCCGGGGCAACGCCCTAGCATGAGGGGGCCGGCGGACAAGGGCGCTGCGCATTCTAGTTCGAGGGCTACTGGACTGGGGGCTAGCCGGTAGGTCGGAGTGCGGTTTGGGGTATTCATTGCGTTTTTGTCCTCATTGGTGGTTGCTCACGAGCCTCAACTATTGGACTTTGGTTGTCATGGCCTGCAGTTGCGCAGTTGCAAGCCGGACTGTCACCACCGGTCGCGTACAAAGGGCCGCCCTAACCCGCAGTGGCGCTGGAGGTTTGCCGGGGTGGCTGCGACAACACAAATTGCAGGGCACACGACTTTCTGGGGAATGCCGGGTTGATGCGCCCTCGATTATCACCACCGACTCCACTCGGCAGGCGCGTTGCACGGTTGCAGCACACCGTCGCCGCGATCATGAAGCTTGCGAAGTCGATCATAGATGACTCCAAGCTGCTAGACATGTGTGTACGGTCATTCGTCTGACAGATGAGCAGTTCATCCAGATGATTGCTTCAGAAGGACCAATTCCTTGAATCAGGAAAGTGCACCGGAGTTATATGCATGGAGAAGCGGGCACTCTTGGAAGCTTGGGTAGCCAGCAAACTGTGGATGAGTGTGCATTTTGCGCACGCCTAGTTCAAGTATGCAGCAGGCATGATCATCAGTTTCATCCAGGTTACGCAGAGAAAGCTAATGACTATATAGCATCTCTTGACAAGCTCTGGACGACTTAGAGGGATGGCATCGTTTGACATGTGTCATATGCGCATGATGATGCCTCCGTCGTGGCTGGCGAGCATTTAGAAAAATCTTGTAGGCTGGCAGAGTACGTGAACCAGATGCTCCATGACAAGCTTCGGTGCATTTTCACTGCGCTGGGATGTTAAGAGAGAAGTTCGCCCAAAAAGTCCCAACAGCCCCTAACCACGAGGTTAGGGTTGGCGCTGGCGCGCAGGATCACGGTCACTAGCGAACAGCGGACAGACAGACAGACACCGGCGGAACCGAGGGAGACAGCGGGGACAGCAGAGACTACGGACTGAGACGGGGATACACAGAAGGAGAAAAACGAATTCGGATTCACCAGAACTAATTAGATCGTGGCATGCGTGAGCGCCAGAAAACGGAAGCATCCCCAGCCTGGATGGATCCCCCACACGTCAATTTACAGTTTCCAAGAATGAGCACCTTCCCCGCCATTTCTCCAACTCCCAGCGTACAATTTTACCCTAAACTCAGTCACGTGGGAGAGCTGGGTGCGTACTGAACCTCCGGAGCTGCCATCAGTGCTGCGGTAGAGGGAGGTTGGGGTCCAGATTGGAGGGCTGTGTTGGCAGTGCTAACCCGCATTCTACATTATTCTAGTCGGCCGAAGTGCAGGCTGACATCTTACCAACGTCTTGTAAATACCGGCTGTGGCATTGTGGTTTGTTTGCGGTTTTCCGTGCTATCGTTAACCCGCAGTTCGCGGGAAAACCCTAACATCGAGAGTGGAAGAACTGACTGAACGCTTACACATTCAATCTCACGATACTGCGGAAAGTCTGCCGTTGCAGTGAAGACAACTGTTGAACATTTCAGCCCGCTTAGGAAAATACTGACATAGCGGGAGGCGGCTTCTACGCCGACAGCGTCAGCAGCGGGGCAACTGCGTCTACAGAGTGCCACGCTCCTTCCTATGACGTCGTTTCAACATCTCTTTGATGGCGACTGGCCTTCGTGGTGGTCTCCCTCTAAGTCGTCCATAGCTCTCGAGCCGAGTCCCGAGTCCATGTCATCTGCATCTGGGCTCAATCCTAGTTCGTCGGGGGCTGCCATGCAACCCCAATCCACGGGCACAATGGCCCGCGCCGCTGATTCTTCGAAATGGCCATCAAAGGGGTCACCGAAACGACCAGGTGGGCGCTTGACACTATCTAAACATGCGAAGTTATAATTTGGAATGTGTGTGCTGATACCATCACGCAGCAAAACCGCTGAAAAGCCATGCGACTTCGACGAACGACAGAGATTCGGACGAGAGCACTGAACGATCACAGCCCAAAAGATCCAAGATGGCACTTTCCTGCTCAGAATGCAAGCGACGGAAGGTCAAATGTGACCGGTACGTAACTCGTGCGTGACCGCATGCCAAGCTTTTATGTGTTCCTGCTGACGGCTTGTCGTTCTATTTACAGAAACGTCCCTTGCATGGCGTGTATCAAACGAGGAGCAGGAGATTCATGCAATTGGGATGACGCCAAGATCGACCCTTCGCCACAGCCGTTCGCTCTCAGCTCAGAATTGGCAGAAGTTCAAGATCGACTTTTATCTATCGAGTCATTTCTGCAGACACTCCCTTCAGCATTACGTGCTGGCTGGTCAAAGTCCCGGACGGCGGACGCAGCATCAGCATTAGCCACAGCGGCTTCAGATGCCGCAGCAGCTAAATTGCAGCAGCATCAGCGGTCGGCGGTGGACGATGGCATCCAGGCTAGTGCGCCATCGAATAATGCAGCCGACAGCTCTGCCTCGGCAGCATCCGACGAGGGCTACGACGATGCGGCTGAAGATGCCGCTGTCGTTCTTGAGAGCGTAGCATTTAACCCGTCATCCAATGAAAGCGGCAGCGGACCACGTTCAATCATATCTCACGAGTACTGGAGAGGCAGCATAGTCAGGCCGTCGTCAGAAGGCCAGCTTGGCAGCAGTGAGGCGGAGGTTGATGAACTCAAGGAATGCACATCTGCTTTGACTAGCATCAAGGCCCCTCGATGGGACCCTTCGCTTGATCTACATAACCCTCTTGTTATGTGTCAAGATCTTGATTCTGCAAATCTACCACAGGTTTATAAAAACAGAGTGGATATTTTGAGCGCCCTGCTTGGAAGCTTGCCCACGGTTCGTCAGAGTTACTACCTCGCCGCACAATACCATGACAAGGTCGATTGGCGACACCATATTCTACAGTAGGCAACCCACCCACGTTGCTTGTGCGTTGCGCCTCGTGTCACTAATTTCGCTCACCTCCTGATTATAGTTGGCCGTCCTTTTGTGCAGAGCTTGACCGATTTTGGGAAATGATAGCGAGGGGTCGCCATGCGGAAGTCGATCCTCTGTGGTTGGCGGTGTTTTTTATGGTAATGGCACTTGCGCTGGACTGCCGTCCGGCTGGCCCTATGGAACCAAGCCATCCATTCCATGTATACACCAATAGCGAGCTTGATGAACTCACAAGCAAGTACCATGCAGTGAGTGTTCGCGCACTTTATATGGGCGATTGCATGGGTACTCCGCGAGTTAGGATGATCCAGTGAGTTATGATCTTTTGCCTCCATATTTGCCTAGCTTCGGAGCTTACACAGTCTAGAACTGTTCTTCTATTCAATCAGTATTTTCAGACATCTACTTCCGGCAAGAAAGCTGGCATGATGCTCAATTGGATAGCCCTAGCCATACGGACCGCACAGCTCATGGGTCTTCATACTCTCGGAAGTGACTCCGAAATGTTAGTGGAATCTAGAGTGCTTTACGGATACATTTCTAACCTTATACATTTGTCTGTCGTATAGAATGCCTCCAGATGATCCTGCCTGGCCACCTGGAAAAAACGCCATCAAACGGCACATGGCGCTGCGAATTTGGATGCAGCTTCAGTGGGCGGATTGGATTTCGGCCTCTGGGCGCTTTCGCAGCTATGTCATACATCCAGACCAATGTACCTCACAACTCGTCGACAATGTTAATGATTGGGAGCTCTCGCCTACGGACTGGCACTATACTCCATATGACGTCAATGTCATTACTTCTACATCTCTTGAGGTGTACAAATGGAATATAGCCAATATGCTCCGTCGGACCTACGATAAGCTTATCACTCATGCTAAAGACTTCTCCTACTCTACCGGTGAGTTCACACAACAGTGGTTTGCTACTAGTGCAGTTGTGGTATTGACTGTATGGATTTATGCCGAAAAGTTCTCGAGCTTGACAAGGGATATCGAAATATACTGGACAATCTACCGTAAGTTGCTCGAATCAATACTTGAAGGAAATCCTCTTGGCTTACTCTAGCGGCTCTGCAGTGAACCCTTCAAAGGAGAGAGCAACTCGGCTGAGCCAGAAGATGAGAAATTGAAATGGCAGCGAAGTAAGTCAAGTCATATAAGTCTTGTACTTGTTCTGTCTACAGTGCTTACCTCTATCTGCTAGATGTTGCATTAGAAGGAGTAAGCCTGCTCTGCATAGCTCTCCCTGCATATCTTTGTCATGCTTTGTGCGCACTTATCAACAATTATATCAGATTCACTCCCGCATCGTTCGCCTCCACCGACCTTTCCTGTCCCGAGGATATTCGAAGGAGTCTAAGTTCGCTTACTCCAGGGAGCAATGTCTCAAGTCAGCGCGTATTATTGTCGACTGCCACTATAACCTACGAGATTTGACTACTACGGGCGTGTTCTGGTGAGTCACGCAATGTTAGTATCTCTCGAACTCGAACATGAAAACTTATAAATGGCTTCTAGGTTTGCCTATTCACATACTTTAGGTGCCTCGATCGTTCTACTCCATGACCTCTTTTGGTCCATTGACAAGTATGTTTGGCCTGTGTGTAAGGAGTATGCCTCAGTCAGTAGGAATGGCAGCTAATATGCATTGTAGTGATGTGCCACCTCCTGAACTTGCCGAGAAGATGAGAGTTATTACCATGGTACAAGACATCTTCTCGATGTATAACGAAATCAGCAACTCCTCGCTTCGAAAAATCGTGGAGTCTTCATATCGAATCATCAGGTATGGATTCCTACCATCTGTCGGTTTACTGTGAAGCTGGTATATAATCTGGAGACTGACTTGCGATGCAAGCGGTCTTGCTTCGGAGGGCGAGTCAAGGCATTCTGCCAGAGCTGCTAGGCGTTTCAGTCTGAACGGTGATAGCAAGCTTGCAAAGCCAGAATCCTTTGCCGAGGTTCTTCGGCGCATATCTCACAATCCGGGCGTTGCTCCGGTACAGAATATTGCTTCCAGTAGTATGGAGTACCAGAGCTCTAGTTCTCAGCCGATAACTCATCACGCACTGCAATATATTCAAACTGCTGGACTCCCAGGCAGTCTCAACCAGACGCCGCAGACTTCCGCCTTCCAGCGGCCACAAGATCTTCTCAGCTCCGGATTATACTCGGCACTTGGCGTATCGGTGAGTTGGTTCTCTGGAGAATATTGCAGAGTCGTCATGCTGATCACTTTGGCTCCGCCATTTCCTCACGCAGAACGAAGAGGTTTTCAGCGACTCATCCTTTACTAGTCTTTGGAATCTCAATCTTTCCCCCGTATCTCAAGCCGGTTCCACTGGCGACAGCCAAGCTGATCTTTCCTTTCTTGGCAGCAGTAATAATTCGCGGATTGACGAGGCAGCAGCGAACTACCTACTTCAGCAGATCATACCAGGCTTTGGCGGTTCGTTCTAGGGAAGCGATGACATTCTCCTGTTATGCTACCGTTACGAGCGCGTAAAGTCGAGGTTTTTGGATGAAAATGCATACCGGCATTGAAGAGAGTAGAGTTCTCAAACGCTCTCAGCACACATGCAGGCTCTTCGACTCCTTGGCAGTGAGTTTCGTGACCAAAAGCTTAGCTCTAAGGCTATTATTTGGCAATTTAGCTTCGCCGCGGGACCCTATTATTCGGCCTGTTAATCTAAATCTCGGCATTAATCATTGTTCAAGACGCGAAGGCATTGCAGGACGTCGGGCAGGTTGAAAGAGCGCGAACTGTGGGCTCGCACATTGATTTTGCTGGTGTAATAATATAATGTAAATAGGATATCCAGACGTCAAGCTATAGGGAATTCCGGTGTCTGCAGTGGGGTGATGGAACAACGAAATACAGAACAGACACCCCTGGCCTGCTCCGCCTTGACCAACAACGTGGCGCTGGAATGGCAGGCCCTGTCTAGTCGTGGATCATCGTAAGACCATCCGCAGTCGGACGACGATCTGTCATGTGGCGTGAGAAAAGTTTATCCGGCCTGCGCTCGGAGGGGCGCTGGCAGAATCTGCGGGACGACGGCGGAGTCTCCGCCGCGGTGACCGGGGATGCGCGCGGAGAGTCCGTTCGACGCGACGAGGGGGAGGTCCAATTCCCCAAGCCGGCTAGACTGTATCCATAAGGAGAAGGAGCCCCTGGGCGTTGTCTCCCCGCTTCTAGCATAGTTTCTGCACGCCGAGACCCGAACACACATTGACAAGCTGTGGGGAAAGTTTCCGGGCGGACGAACACTCGGACCCTTTCAATTTCCACCCCGCACTCGAATTTCCACCCCGCAACGCAGAATCGTGATTGCACACGCGAGCCCACGAATGAAAGCGAAACCGAAGCAAATTCGTCGGCGGTATCCTGGCATGTTCGGGCTACGGGAAGATTGCTGGGGCTGACGAACACTTGGACCCGCACTATCCAGCCCAGCCCGGAGAACCTGCTAAGGTATTATTTGCAGGGGAGAAAGAATGATGAGCAGAGGTCACAAGACCGAGAAGAGTCTCATATCGAACCATTATGCGGAGATAGGCTCGAGAGGACAATTCATTTTGCGTGCAACCTTCGTCTCCCCCACATTATCGTGTGGATTGGGCCACATATATATGGACAAACCATTTCTCTCCTTATCTTCCTTGACCCTGCTCGTGTACCAACCATTCTTTGGTCTAGTACTTCTCTTACTCACGCAATTATGAACTTACATACTGAGGAGCAGTACGATCTTGATCGCAAGGAGGGGTCCCATATTGAAGAGCTTGATGTGCCCGACTCTGAGCACAAACTGAGCCGTACCGCATTCACTGAGGCTCAGCTGGATTCTCTCGCGAAAGCCAGGCCGACGCTTCATGTCTTTAGGGACAACTTCAAACTTTGCGCCATTGTTGTCGCTGTTCAGGTCAGTTTTCTCAGCTTCCCTGCTTCTCCGACGCAAAGTCGTTTGCTCATATCGTCCCTGACAGGCCAATGGCGTTATTCTTGGACTCGAGTATGTTCTTCTAGGAGCTCTAGTCGGAGTGCAAGCTTTTTGCAAAACCATGGGCTCGTATGATGAGTCCAGCGCGGCATATGCAGTTGCGGCCAGCACATTGTCTCTCTGGGCAGGACTCTTCGGTCTAATGTGCGTTTGTCGTCATATTACTTTCTGATATCTTTCCTATGTTTACTAATAATCTGCACCTAACAGGCAATTCGTTGGCCAGATGTTTGCTGGCTGGTTCGCCGACCGCTACGGTCGAAGCAAGGCGATATATTTGATGGTCCTTAATGTTTACCTCGGCGTTTTAACTGAAGTTCTCTCCCGAAATAAGAATGACTACACCGGTGCGAAGATTATCATGGGTACGGCAACGGGCATGATGCAAGTCGTAATACCCACGTACGTTGCTGAAATCACTCCTCGTGAGATCAGAGGAATTACAATTGGGTTTTTCAGCTTTAATCGTAAGCTGCAATTTTTGTCTTTCCACGTTCAGAGTGAGCTGTACTGACTATAACTTGCTCATAGTTTCTCTTGGTTCGCTAATCGGCACGCTTGTGACTTGGGCTGCCAACAATTCCTGGGGCACCGACATCAACGACAACCGCTCGTGGAAGGTACCTCTGTACGTTGGACTGGCTGCTCCGACTATCACTCTCATCGCCATGGCTATCCTAATGCCGGAGTCTCCGTACTGGCTTGTTCTCAAGAACAGAGTTAGTGACGCCAAAAAGAGTCTACGGAGAATACATCCGAACATGACTGAAGATGAAATCGAAAGGACCGCCAATCAGTTACAGTATACTGTCCTGAAGGCGTTCGAAATAAAGAAATCCTCAAACGCCACTTATATGGAGTGCTTACGTGGTCCTAATCTTCGGCGAACTTTCAGCGCGATTTTCCCTTCCTTGTGCCAGCAGCTAATCGGAAACCAGCTTGTTCAGTCTTATTCCACTTGTAAGGAACTTGGTAGCCTAGGGGAGTGGGTGTTCGGGCAGACAGTACTGACGTGTTCTAGATTTTTTCACGGTGGCAGAACTACCTAACGCGCTCTTGGGTAGTGTTATCGTCTCCTGCACTGGTTTGGGTGCTGCCATTTGTGCCTTTTTTCTCATTGAGATCAAGACCGTTGGGCGTTGGCTCTTAGTTTTCTGGGGTGCAGTCACCATAACCCTGTCAATGCGTATGTTGCAGTTGATATATCGCTATTGCTACTTTGAAATTAGGACTGACATAGTCCTAATATAGTTGCTATCGGCATCGTTGACTCGGTGGACCACGGTGTCTACTCCGCTTCAGCTGGTTCGGCTCTTGTCGCCTTTATCGCCATCTTCAATGCTGGTACAGCCGTCGGCCCTGGTGTTGCTGGGTAAGATATATTCTCTCGAAAGTATGAACATCCAATATTCTGACAAATGACGCAGATGGTCGTACGCCGCGGAAGCCGGATCTGCCAGACTCCGTGCCAAGACCGCAACCATAAGCGTAGGTTGCAACGCTATAATCGGTACCGTAACGAACATCGTTATCCCATTTGAGCTTGATGCCATTGGAGCTAAGACTGGCTACATGTTTTTTGGTATCGGTTGCCTTTGCCTAGTTTTTATCTACTTGTGGATCCCGGATGTAACTGGTAGGACTTACGCGCAGCTCGATGAGCTTTTTGAGCGACGAATCCCCGCCAGAAAGTTCAAAACAACGGAGTGCACCGGCGAATATGGTAAGCCAAGTCAGCGAGAGATTGTGACGGAAAAACTTCCGTGAATGAACTTGAAGTGTGCACTGTTGACGCGCATAGCAATAATCCCCCTTATATCTCTATCGTTTAATTTTTCAATGCAATTTTTCGAAACTACTCACGTCTATTCCTCGCTACCGGACTTCGTCTGTGTCTCGCTCAGCCATGCTGATTTTTCTAGCAATTATCCCCAGATGTACATCAAGCCCATCAACTCGAGTCTGTAAATAATATCTGTACGGGTCAACACAGGCTAGTCCTAAGTGCCCATTCCGAACTGAAAGTCAGAAATGCAGTATGCTGATCAATGATGCTCTTGCGATATTTTGAAGTTAATCAAGATCTGCTCATAGTGACAGGTTTAGTCTGCGACCGCACTGCTCGCCAGGCGACTTGAATATTCACTGATGATCAATAGACCTTGCAATAATGCATCGCTCAATAGTTATGTTGCCAAGATTTACTAATTTCCATAGTTTCAAGTTTCGATAAAACTGAATTATTTTGTAATGCGGATATAAAAGACTAGAAAATGGGTTTTATCATACTGGGGTGGTGAAGTCGAAAGCAAACCTGATTCTGGAAAGGAGTTTGTCCTGAAATACAATTTGTGTTTAAAACATGAAAACCCTTGAACACCCGGTAGAATTAAGTAGTATATAGAATGCAATGGAAATGAGAATCAACAAATATATACTTTCTTAGACCTTTACCTTGATCTTTACCCCAGCTAGAACGATTCTGGTCGCCAGTATCACGAGTGTGCCGGCACCCAACGCTAGACCAGCAAATATCTGCAAGCCCCAGAACTTCCCATCCTGGGCACTGATCAACGCGCCACCAATCGGACCGCCGATCAATGCAGCTACACTGATGATAGCAAACGACGTCCCGTTCCTAACCCCCAGTTTCGACATGTCCTTTGTGATCTCTGCTATCAATGTAGGCATAATGGATACGTACGCTCCTGATCCGAATCCGTATAGCACCGCAAAAACTATGACAACGGCGTTCGATTTCGCGGGTATCCATATAGCAAAGATGAATATGACGGAAAATGTGCACATAATAAGCATCATGTTGAATCGCCCAATTTGGTCTGCAAAGTGTCCGGGAATTGTGCGACCAAACAGACTGGCACCGTTTAGAATAGGAACTAAATAGCCCTGAAGCCTGGTAGACATTCCGATCGATGAGGCTTGAACGACGATGTAGCTTATCGGAACAAAGAGGCCAAGAAAACCGAGGAAAGCGCCGATATTTAGAAGTGCGAATGGCCTTTCTTGGAGAGGGCTAACGAATTCACGCAGATAGAAAGGCTTTTTGACTGGCTTGAACCGAGACGTAATAGTAAGATTACCGATGATGAGAAGGCAAAGTATCACGAAAGCACAAATGCGCATGGTCCAACCGAAACCAACTTCTGAAACTAACCGAGTGACCATGATCTATCCCAGTGTCAGCTTTAATCGATTAGATAGCAACATGGCCTCAAGACATACCGGGAATATGACACCCCCAAGTGAAGCTCCGCTAGCAATAACTCCAAACGCCAGAGCTCTCCTTTTGAAGAACCAGCTTATACAGCTCGTCATGGCTAGAACAATGTGTCAGAAAGTGATGACTTGCTTTCTTGTGTAAGATCATGCATACCTGGGAAAAAAAGCATGCTAGCGCCAATAGGCGAACATATTCCCTGCGACAAGAGAAACTGATAGTATTCAGAGGATATAGACGCCATCATGAGCCCGAAAACGTGGAAAAAAGTTCCAGTCAGTAGGAGATATCGAGGACCGTAGTTGTCAAACAACTTTCCGACAAAAGGACCCTAGGCCAGTTGTTAGCGCATTTGAGTGAAAGACGCATTGATTGACGGAACCGAAACTTACGCCTAGAAACATGAAAAAGAGCTCGAAAGATATGATCCACGAGACAGTACTCTCTGAGTAGTTGATCAGTTGATGAGTCTCATAGTAGTCCTGGAAGACACCGATGCCTGGACGATGGTCAGGACCTGAATATGAAAGACATATAAGAAACGAACTTACAATTGATCCATCCAAAACTATGAATGGTGAATCGGTCGGTCAGCGATTATAATTCTCGAGTGGCATTGCTAAATTGTTCAACATACCTCGTGAACTTGAAAAAAGTTAGTATATTTGCGGAACAAGTTTACAAATAGAAGTCTCACCATTACACAGAAGGATCCCAGCAATGTCAACAACGCAGGCACCGCAAACTTGTCGCCAGAAAACTGGCTAGGATGCATGGGATGGTGTGGAGGCAGGCCGCGACCACCACCGGCGGGTCCTGACTTTGGCCCCGCATCTTCGACGCGTCCTTCTGCATCTCCACGAGTGCCAGGGGCGGTATCAGGCGAGACCAGGCTCTTTGGCCGACCATCCAGATTATCAAGCTCCGTGAGAGAGAGCGGCGGGGCCTGCTTTTCGATGTCCAGCATCGAAGCCGAAGAAGAACTTGCCTGAACAGTGTGGAGCTGCGAATCTCGCGTGTCGGCGTCAAATATCGACACCGAGGAAGAACTGGCCTGGCCGGAAGATGTTGCCATCATGAATATAGTAGTTGGGATTGCAGCAGGTTTAGCAGCAGTAACTGAAAGACGGTGCAAGTCAAGGCAAGTCCCGCCATTGTGCGGAGTACTAGAGGCCTATATAGCACTAGCCTGGCTTCCATTGTTGCTTGGGTACGGTCAGTGTTGATCCTAGTCTCACGTTTGCGAAATTACCCAACTGGGCATAACAAGAAGTCATCGCACCGGTTCAGACTAGGTTTCCATCGATCACTGACACGGACCAGTGTGGGCCTAGCGTGCTTCGGACTTCTCGGGGCCTCGGACGGACTCTCCGAGAGACCACGGGTCCATTATGCCCCTTCCTAAACTTTAATTGATGAGACTCCACACCCGCAATTCGGACTGTCCGCTTGAGATCTCGATCTTCCGCCGACTTGTCCGAACTCGTTTACATTCCCCGCAGTAGCACCCGGAACACCAGCTCGATATTATATCTAAGAAGTCTGGAAGGCATCTGACTTCCAAGAGTTCGTCCAATCAACCCTTCCAACAGTTTAGCAATGACTCGTTCGCTTGTGCAAATCTCTACCGGGCTCGTCCAGGGCGTTCTGTCCGAGTACGACAGCAGCATCGTCGTGTACAAGGGCCTGCCTTATGCCGCATCCACTGCTGGCGAGAATCGATGGCGCGCTCCGCAGCCTCCTGTGCCGTGGGAGGGCGTCCGCATCGCGGACACGTTCGGGCCGCCCTGCCCTCAGATGGCGTTTGGGCCTATGAACATTCTTCCGACTCAGAGCGAGGACTGTCTTTCCCTCAATATCTGGACTCCAGCGGGCTCCGAGAATGACAAGCTTCCGGTATTTGTCTGGATCTATGGCGGCCGGTTCATTGCCGGGTCAGGCTCTGAACTCGCCTACGACGGGACAGGACTCGCTTCTAAGGGCATCATCGTGGTGACTCTGAACTATCGCGTTGGAATCTTGGGATTTCTTGCCACACCGGAATTGAGCGAGGAGTCCGGTCACAACGCGTCTGGTAACTACGGCATTCTCGATCAGATAGCGGCGCTGAAGTGGGTGCAGGAGAACATCGCGGCTTTTGGCGGCGATCCTTCCAAGGTGACAATTGGAGGCCAGTCCGCTGGCGCAGCATCCACTGCTCTACAAACAATCTCGCCTCTTTCTCGCGGCCTTTTCCGAGCTGCAATTCCGCAGTCCGGCTGGAGATATCCCCGCGACCCGCTTCTGAGCGGCTTAGCTCCCGCCTATCGCACCAAGGAGAAAGCAGAGTCACAAGGTGTTGCAACCGTGAAGGAGAAAGGTGCGTCCAGCATTGCGGAGATGCGCAAGCTCCCTCTCAAGGTGCTCTTGGAGGGTAATAACAAGAACGATGAGGTTTGGGGCAATCCTCCGTTCTACCGGCCCTGTATTGACGGCTGGGTGTTTCCCTACTCATATGAAGAGTGCTTGGATCGTGGAATTTTGGCCGATGTTCCCGTCATGACTGGTCACAATGCCGACGAAGGTGGTACCTATGCTGATCCCGAATTCACTGAAGACGATCTCAAGTCTTGCGCAAAGCAGAAGTATGGTCCACTTGCCGAGCAGTTTCTGAAGCTGTACCCCGTCACGGACACCATCGACGCTCGAGAAGCGTGGAACCAGGCGGCTCGAGACAACTCGCGCGTGACTGTCGCGCTCTGGGCGGATGAGTATCACAAGCATGCCAAGAGTCCCGTGTTTGGCTACTTCTACACGCACGCGCCGCCGCCTCGTCAAGGAGGGCCCGATGCGCCTCCATCTCGTGTTGCAGTTGGCGCTGCTGGTCCAGATAGTCAACCCAAGCTCCGCATCTACGAGAAGGACGTGCCTCGCTCTGAATACACATACAGCAAGGTGGGTCCCGGCGCCCGTTATGGCGCTTTCCACGGGGCCGAGATCTCTTACGTACTCAACAACCTCTATGCGCAAGTTGGATATGACTATGGAGACAACGACAGGAAAGTTGCAGCCACTATGTCAAGTTACTGGGCTAACTTCATTAAATATGGTAATCCGAATGGCGAAGGACTGGCAGATTTTACTCCCATCGACGATGGAAAAATCATGAGTCTAGGAAAGGAATGCTATTCCGTTCCTTTGGCGGAAAGTCCGGAAAGGATAGCATTCTGCAAGGAGTATCTGTTTTCTCAGAAATCTTGGTAACATGTGTTTTCATATATTAATCAATCTGTTCTATCGTTCGTTGTGAACATCTGGCAGCATTCTGTTTCGTTTGCTTGTGTCAATGTGAGAATTTAATTTCCTTCATAAGTCATTGTCTCGACCATGATTAGCACCAACGTAGTCTGACCTCTACCGCGTTCACTGCTAGCAAGACATGCTGGTGCGTGCCACAACCGCTGGTGTTCTCATATGGAATAATATCTAGGGTCTGTAATATCTAGGGTCTGTACATGCCTTTGAAGCAAGCGAATACTGTCTTTCTATCAGTGTATGGAGGCGAGCAAAGATACTGAGCCCAGTAAGAAATGGCGACAACAGAGCCACTGGCCCAGTTCGGAAATCCGACAGACAAACGCTTGTTCCTGCGGACAATGGTATGACGATGCGCTTAGAAAACGAGAGCTGCACTATCCGCACGTCGGCAAGCCCAGATAGGGTCCGATTTTGTACGGAAAATTCCGCCTGATAAACCTTGGCAAGAACATATATCGCCATCATCTTTGTCCAGCGCTGAACAGCTCGCGGTATAGACTTCCAAATTGATGGATATTTGCACATGTAGAAGTAGCTCTGCTATTCAAAGCGAGTGGGATTGCAAATTGTTTTTACAAAGTAAAACGCACTACTACAATCATGTACATGTGCCTTGTTTTCCCCGTCCTACTGACTCGCAACTTCTAATGCTCAGATACTCAGTTTATCAGTTAGCGTCACCACGGAGTTAGCCCACGCGTCAACCAACGTATCTTTCTCCACGACATGAGCCTGGCCAACTAGTAGCTTCTGCATGATCACACTGTGCACATCCGGAGACTTGTCTCCGCAAGCATTCTCGACCACTGTGACGATAAATCCCTTGTCGGCAGCTCCCTTAACAGTATTTATAACACAACCGGAGGAGCTGAATCCGGCGATAATAAGCGACTGAATCTTATGTGCTGATAAAAATGATTCTAATCCGTAGGAGCCCAGAGCGGATACGTGACTAGGGGGTCGCCAGAAAACGTATTCATCCGCAATAGCAGCGATACAGTCGGGCTCGCCGCTAAGCTCGGGTGCATTCCCCATTCTCTCTCGTGCTCCGTTGAAGAACTTGACCATCTTTCGATTCGGTTCCGTATAGGCTTTGAGATCAATCATGCAATGCACCACAAAGATGCCTTGAGACTTGGCCCACTCGCGCAAAGACATAGCGGTTGCCAGAGTCTTCTTTCCTTCCCCTGGCTGAGAAGCTATGATGAACTTGTGAAAATCCAGTAGCAGAAGAGCTGTTCCATGCGCCGACACGCTCAGCGGGGAGCAGGGATTAAGGGCATCAAGAATATGCGGAATAGGTCCGTTCGGTTTGGCCTCAATCTTTGATGTAAGGGTAGGATAGGCTTTGACCACAACACGGACAACATCTTCAAGACTGGTGTTATTGATGGGATGTCCCATGCCGGTGAGTAGTTTGATAGCATCAAGTGAGACTATCCGTGCCATGATTGCAATTGTCTCCGGAGCAGCAGCAAAACCTCCCGTGCAGCTAGGCGCGTAGTGTTAGAGTAGTTCAAATGTAGTGTTAGCACTGCAGGACTCACAATTGGTTCACAAAATTATAGACTTGCGGCTGCGGCGCATCTTTCGTATTAATCAACGCCAGAACATCCTGGAGGTCTGAACTTTCTGGCCATCTCCCCTTTGCACTCTGAAAATCGGTAACCGCAAGAGCGGCAGTGAAGTACGCCTGAAAGTTTGGACTCTGTTCTGGACTGAACTCGTCTCTAATCGTAGATGCAACTAACGCAAGCAGTCCTGTTAGCGTCTTGCTGTGTCTCCGACATATCTTGGAATTGTTTACCTAGCGTGCGCTTTTCGTCTGTCCAAGGCAGCAACTCCATCGACAAGGTGATGAATTTGGAAGATTCCACGCCGTTAACTGACGGATTCTTAGTTGCAGCATAGACAGGATTTACATTTTTCACTATACATACCTAGCAGTTCGCGGTACTGGCATCGCATCTTGCACGTGTTGGACACACTTCTCATGATGATCATGGGAAGGTCCTGATCATGTTCGCTGTCTGTTGCAGAGGACATGAGCTCATAAACATTCGCGTGTTCCTTGCCAGTTACTCACTTGGCCAGCGCACATCTCCCAGTAGGACTTCAAACGAGCGAGGTTGATTTGCACATAGTACAATGTGGAACGATGCGAAGTAGCTGGGATCCGCAGCAATCAACTTTTCAGGATCCTGTTGCACCTGTTAGCGGCAAGACCTATAACAGCGGCAATTCACTAACAAACCTCTTTCAAGTAACAGTCGGCATTCTCACTCGGAGCAGACGAAGAGTCTAGTACCGTGATATTGGAGACACCTATTGCGGAATATTAGTTAGTGCGGTCGATTTGCTGTGCTAACTGTTAGAGAGCCCATACCACGTGACTTCAGATTGCGAAGGATCTCATCGACTAGGTTGCCTGCTCCAACAACCAGAACTCGAGCTTCGTCCAAAGGTACAAGGGAAATCATTTAGATACGACAACTGTCAGGTGCAGACGGTCGTCTTACTGCCATCGTGGTTATGAAGGTATAGACAGACGGACTTTGTCTTGAGAAGTGCCTCGGCGGACTTCGGTACTGACGCGCGGACAGTCCGGCCGAAGCCCCGAGCGGACGCGCCGAGCTCAGCGAGTCTTGAAACCCTTATTCAGTGACAAACCCTCGTCAGGGGAAGGCATTGCCCACAGAACACTTAGACCCTATAATCACAATCCGACCAAATGGCAATTGCGAGTATCCAGGACGTGTAGCTGGTATGGACAGATGATGCAGCGGGGATAGTGGCACACACATCGTCTAGGACTCCAATCAGCGGTCGGTGAGAAAAAGTGCCCTGCGAGATTTGGCATCCCGCTGGTATGCAGAAGTGAAGACATATATGGCTCGCAATATGTGGGCCCCTTTGAGCGGATGCTGATCAGGTCTTTTGTGGAGATCAACAGAAACTACGATGACGTTGAGCAGTGAGTGGGAAAGGCGAACTTTTGCGCAGGGCGAATGAACAGAGTGCCGTTCTATAGAAAGTTGGCCGGGTTGTCAAGCGCCGAAGTGGACCAAAATGTTGGTCATGCAGATAGTAACGTACTTCACAAGCAAGCCGCACATCTGGGGGGGGGGCGGGGGGGGGGGGGGGGGGGGGGGGGGGGGGGGGGGGGGGGGGGGGGGGGGGGGGTACG